>NW_011495024.1:3677756-3727295 GCF_000754665.1 Bison bison bison | reverse complement strand
TAGTTTGATGACCCTTTTCATTTTCTGTCTTTTTGGTTGAATGTTGACACCGATTATGTTGTATTTGCACACTTAAAAATGTTTTTAAGATGAAATATAAAATAAAGAAATATGCAATAATACTTTACAAACTAATCAGTGCACATTAATATGGTTATCAGACAGCAGAGCATGTTGTTAAGTACTGTTTTCCTACCCAACTCCATCAAAAGAATAAAGTTTAAAGTCTAGTTTGCAAATCAAGATAATTATGTCAGGATGACCTTCCAACAGAAACAGTGCACATTTCCTCCTTCTAATAAAACCCTTCCATAGTTAATCACTGGTTTCATCCTGAAACCGTTCCTAAGAATATCCAGCCAATACATCTCCCATCGGGTCTCATGATGTCTCCCAATCCAGTTCCTGCCATGCTCTTCTGAACACAGCTTCATTGCAGACCAAGGTGCTCACCTGTTGTATCCTCTTGCAAGCCAACATCAAAAGCCAGCTTATCAGTTGAAGACCGAGAGGTGGACAGGCAGCACAGATACTAAAAGACACAGAATCAGTAGTTGTCACTAAACATATCCCATTCTTTCCAAGTCTAATTCTGAGCACTTAGCATTCACTGGGAGCAATGTTCTAGAGGAAATGTGGGGTTTTTTTCCCACTCAGAAAAATATTGCAGAAATATGTCCTGTAGACAAAACAAGATGAGTAACTGCGGATATGTCTCTACATCTCTCACTTTGTGTGATATTCATGATCATAAGCAAAAGAACAACCTGATCTGTCAGAAATCTTTATTTCAAGCAGAAATTTGAACACTATTCACTTTTATCTTCTAGTTTTATTTTCAAATTTTTGAACTCTTTAAAATTCATCTAGAATTGATCGTGGCATGTAGCATATTCCTCACTGCAATGAGGCTTTATCGGGTGTATACCTATGTGTGCTTACCCAGGAAGAATGCAACTCTGCCCAACACCATCATCTCTGACTCCTCTCCCTGCCTCAAGTTTTCCTAACTGGATATTCTTGGACATAAAGTTTAGGATCATTTTTCTGGCCAACTCCCCTACTCCCATGCTAACCTCAAAATCTACACTAAGTGCTACAAGACTGAGAACACAGAGATGAATCTAGTATGAGCTCAAGATACACTGTCATCTACCCCAACCAAGTGCAGTGCTTGAAAGAACAGGAACTATGCCGACAGGACTCAGGAACAGCTCTGGGGATTAGGCCAGCCCAGACTTCCAGAATCACTGGACAAGTAATGCAAGACCTAGACAATCCCTACAATGGAAAAGGGTCCACCCAACTCAGTGGGTGTCTGTGAGTGTAAGGAGGCAGGTGATAAATGGATTGGGGATAGAAGTCAAGTGGAATTTGGTGCCATGAGGGTGTAAATTCAATGAACCAGGAGAATCTGTTCCCTGACTGTAAACCACTGACTCCCAAAGATATAGAAAAGATGCTTCAAAGGTCCTCAAACATATTCCTAGCTAGTTAGGAGTAGGAGTCTAATCACAAGACATTGTGGTCTCTGAGGTTTACAGACTTTAGATCTAGGCATATTAAATATCAATGTTAATTTGAGGAAAAGTACCAATGTTGTAATACTGACTTCCTGGGGAAAAAAAAATGTACAGTGATCCCTATTAAAGTGTTCTGTGATATTTTCCAATAATATTACAGTACCAGGCTCTGAAGTTGTTAATGTACATTCTCTCTTCCTTAAATGTTCACTGCAACTGCTAGGTAGAGACTATAATTATTCAACTAAATGTTAATTAAATTTTATATGGCAAAGACTAGTCTTTCTTACTATATCTAGCACCCAGAACAGTATCTAGCACACAAGAGGTGCTGAATAACATTTACTGACTGAATGAGTAAAATTTTCAGATGCATTTACAGGCTTAGAGAGGTTCAGCAAGGTACCCAAAGGAGTATAGCATATAGGAAAGTAAGCCTGAACCCAGATCTACCAACCATGTTTAGGCTCTTTCCCATCTACTATGTATAGAGAGGGTAGTTATTTAAAAACAGACTCTCATATTTATTATTTTATGTGTTCTGATGGTTCCTGAAAGTGAAGTTCTTCCCATGGAGTTTTAATGTATGAGTGCTATATGCAAAAACGCTATTTTTATACATTTGTCTTGTATCCAGTCACTTGAAGTGTCTTCCTTTATTTTACTTCATATCTTAATAAGTCAGCCAAGATTTCCAGAACAATGTTAGACAGCATATTCTTGGAGTTTGTTTTTGTTTTGTCAAGAATGGACTTAGTGTTTGACAATTAACTATGAAGTTGGCCATTGATTTAACACAAATATTTTCCTCATCATTGAGGAAATAACCATCAATGATCAATTTTTATTAGGAATCGGTAGTTTTATTAAAAACTTGTTTCATACCTGTTAAGATGATCACATTTTTCTCATCTTACTTACTAATGTGATGTAGGCCATTAATAGCAATGACATTATTAAGTCGTCATTAAAATCATATCTATACTTTTCCTATACTTCTCTTCCTGTACTTTTCAATTCCATTAACCAGATTTTTCATATCAGTATTCCTGATGATAAAGACATGATTTTTTTTCTGTTTTGAGGGGTATTGCTATAGAGACTATGCTTAAGTTTTTGCTCAAAAACAGTCTACATATTTAGGGAATTATCTCCTTCTTAAAAGTAGTGATTATTTTATATTTCCAAGTACTGGACTATCATGTAGTCACTAAAATAAATCTGATAAAAATTTAAATAACATAGATAGTACTTGTACTGTGACAATATGTTAAAAAAAAACCTGTATAAAATTTGGTTATGTAACAAGATATCAGTTATACAAAAAAATTAAGAAAATATTGAAAATTTTTAAAAAGTTCCCAAGAATTTTCTGTCATTGGTGTGATCATGAAGATTTCATTCTTCTGTAATTTCCAAATCTTACAGAATGAATATGTATTGTTTGTACAACTTAATAAAGCTTTCAAAAGAAGAGAATGCTTATATATTTTATAATACTTTAGACCTATAAGAATATATATACACACATATATAAATGATAATGAGTAAACTGTATCTGAGAGGAACCCAGTAGATAAATGGATAACTGGGTGTAAGAAGGAGCTGATATGGGAAAAAAAAGAAACTCTCCTCCTAAACCTAGTCTTTCAAAATAAGATACAAAGACAGAAGTCATACAGTGATAGAATGTATGGTCCTTAAAGGCCCTCTAAGCGAACCATCATATTATAAATGAGAAAATAAACAGTGTTCAAATATATTAAAAAACACATACAATTCAAGCTTATTAAATCCATCAATGGAATGGGATTACCAAATATTTCTTTGCCCTGTATGCACAGATAGATCAGCATGACCATAGGGGAGATGAAGTCTCCACATGTACTCACCATGCCACTGTAGGAATGCCGCAGCAGTATTGCATGACCGTAGAGGAGCGTTCGGTGGCCACCACCTTGAGCAGTCTGCATAGAGCAAAGAAAGAGTCCACAAAGAAAAAAAAAAAGTAAACTTAACTAAGTGTATAAAATGCTCTCTTCTTCTCATGAATAGTTTAATGGGAATAAAATAAGAGCTAGTGCAAATGTAGTAGAGAATCCTCTTCCCAATGCAGGATAAATGTAAGGGAAATGGGTTTGATTTCTGGGACAGGAAGATTCCCTGGAGGAGGAAATGGCAATCCACTCCAGTATTCTTGCCTGGAAAATTCCACAGAAAGAGGAGTCTGGTGGGCTACAGTCCATGGGGCTGCAAAGAGACAGATATGACTGAGCATGCATGCACACAGATGAGCAAAGTGCTATGGAAAGAATCCTTAAATTGGGACAAAGCTACCAAGGGAGTAGCTGGGGGTGGGGGAGGGGAGAGCTAGCAGTTTAATTAGTTCTTGAAGAATGAACTTGAGTTCAAAAATATCGTGATTTGTAATTACTGATTCCCAGTTGTTTATTGTCTGTATTTCCCATTACACTCTGGTCCATGTTGAATAGGGACTATGGTACTTCGGGCACCACGGGATCTCAGGTACTTTGCAAAATGCCTGGTACATAGAAAGGACTAAATAAGCATTTCTTCAATGACTAAGTCTGATTAAAACACAAAGATCATCAAATGAATCTTCAGGCCTAAAAACCTTTCATACCTTCCAAATGTTTCTAAGAAAAACATCCAAATTCCTTTATATGAGATAGAAGGTGGGTGCTCACTCATTCAGTCATGTCCAACACTTTGTGACCCCCATCGACTGCAGCTTGCCAGGCTCCTCTGTCCGTGGAATTCTCCAGGCAAGAGTATTGGAGTGAGTAGCCATTCCCTTCTCCAGGGGATCTTCCCAACCCAGGTATCGAACCAAGGTCACCTGCGTTACAGGCAGATTCTTCACCGTCTGAACTACCAGGGAACCCCACATGAGATAGAAGAGTGCTTCTCAAATTCTAGCATGCTTAAAAATCAGCTGGAGAGCTTGTGAAAACACAGAACCCTTGGCGAGTCCCTGAGATTCTGCTCCAGTAGGTCTGGGATAAATACAGAGACACTGCATTTCAAAAATTTCCCAGTGGTGCAGGTACTATTGTTTTGGGGACAACATTGAGTAGCATAAGCATCAAGGACATTCAGCCCTTTCTAACCTTACCCCCAAATCCCTCTGTGCTGCAAAGAGACACGCTTTCCCTGCCCTGAGCTTTCTTGCTGCTCTCAACACAATACCGGCGGTATGTGCGGATAAGTGCCTTAAAAAACAACCGCAGGGTATTAAGAAAGAGGAAGAGACAACCTGACTGAAGTACTAGGTCACAGATCAGGTTAAGATCATGGCAAGTAGAGAACATTATACTAAGGAGTTTTTACCTGTTTCTATAGGGAAAAGAGATCTTTAAGGATGAGTATGAAGATACTGATTTAAACATACCTGTGGCGGATTCATTTCGATATTTGGCAAAACCAATACAATATTGTAAAGTTTAAAAATAAAATAAAATTTAAAAAAAATAAAAATAAAAAAATGGCTAAAAGAAAAAAAAAAATTCAGGTAAAAAAGATGAAAATAAAGCTCACCTAAATTCCTGAGGAAATCACTCTCAATATTTTTTTATCTTATAATCTTTTTTTTTCCCTAGCTACACGTCAAAATAAAAATGCAACTGTATAAGAAAAAAATAACTGCACTTTAATAAAATGCAGTTAAAAAAAAAGTACAGAAGAAAGCACTTTAATATTCAATATCATTATACCTTTTTTACTAAAAATATATCTCCTTATTATTTCAATTAATTTCTTCTTCAAATTTATTTTTTTATTGAAGGATAATTGCTTTAAAGAATTTTGTTGCTTTCTGTCAAACTTCAACATGAATCAGCCATAAGTATACATATATCCCTGACCTTTTGAACCTCCATCTCATCTCCCTCCCCACCCCACCCCTCTATGTTGAAACAGAACCCCTGATTGAGTTTCCTGAGCCATACAGCAAATTCCCTTGGGCTATCTCTTTTACATATGGTAACGTAAGTTTCCATCTTACTCTTTCCATACATCTCACCCTCTCCTCCCCTCTCCCCATGTCCATAAGTCTATTCTCTATGTCTGTTTCTCCACTGTTGCCCTGTAAATAAATTCTTCAGAACCATTTTCCTACATTTCATATATGTGCATTAGAATACAATATTTATCTTTTTCTTTTAGACTCACTTCACTCTGTATAACAGGTTCTGTGTTCATTCACCTCATCAGAACTGACCCAAATGTGTTCCTTTCTTTGGCTGAGTAATACTCCATTGTGTATATGTACTAGACTTCTTTATGTATTCATCTGTTGATGGACTTCTAGGTTGCTTCCATGTTCCAGCTATCGTAAATAGTGCTGCAGTGAACAATGGGATACATGTGTCTCTTTCAATGTTGGTTTCCTCAGGGTATATGCCTAGGAGTGGGACTGCTGGGTCATATGGTGGTTTTATGCCTAGTTTTCTAAGGAATCTCCCTCCATACCCTCTTTCATAGTTGCTGCTGCTGCTGCTGCCAAGTCGCTTCAGTCGTGTCCGACTCTGTGCGACTCCACAGACGGCAGCCCACCAGGCTCCTCCGTCCCTGGGATTCTCCAGGCAAGAACACTGGAGTGGGTTGCCATTTCCTTCTACAATGCATGAAAGTGGAAAGTGAAAGTGAAGTCACTCAGTCGTGTCTGACTCTTAGCGACCCCATGGACTGCAGCCTACCAGGCTCCTTCATCCATGGGATTTTCCGGGCAACAGTACTGGAGTGGGGTACCATTGCCTTCTCCCTCTTTCATAGTGGCTGTTATCAATTTACATTCCCATCAACAGTTCAAGAGTGTTCCCTTTTCTCCACACCCTCTCCAGCATTTATTGTTTGTAGACTTTTTGATGAGGCCACTCTGACTGGTGTGAGGTGATATCTCATTGTGGTTTTGATTTGCGTTTCTCTAATAATGAGCAATGTTGAACATCTTTTCATGTGTTTGTTAGCCATCTGTATGTCCTCTTTGGAGAAATGTCTGTTTAGGTCTTTTTCCCACTTTTTTATTGAGTTGATTGCTTTCCTGCTATTGAGTTGTATGAACCGCTTGTATATTTTGGAAATTAATTCTTTGTCAGTTGTTTAATTGTTATTATTTTCTCCCATTCTGAGGGTTGTCTTTTCACCTTGCTTAGAGTTTCCTTTGCTGTGCAAAAGCTTTTAAGTTTAATCAGGTCCCACTTGTTTACTTTTGTTTTTATTTCCATTACTATAGGAGGTGGGTCATAGAGGATCTCGCTTTGATTTACATCATCAAGTGGTCTGCCTATGTTTTCCTCTAAGAGTTTTTTTTTTTTTAATTTTATTTTATTTTTAAACTTTACATAATTGTATTAATTTTGCCAAATATCAAAATGAATCCATCAAAGGTATACATGTGCTCCCCATCCTGAACCCTCCTCCCTCCTCCCTCCCCATACCATCCCTCTGGGTCGTCCCAGTGCACTAGCCCCAAGCATCCAGTATCGTGCATTGAACCTGGACTGGCAACTCGTTTCATACATGATATTTTACATGTTTCAATGCCATTCTCCCAAATCTTCCCACCCTCTCCCTCTCCCACAGAGTCCATATGACTGTTCTATACATCAGTGTCTCTTTTGCTGTCTCGTACACAGGGTTATTGTTATCATCTTTCTAAATTCCAGATATATGCGTTAGTATACTGTATTGGTGTTTTTCCTTCTGGCTTACTTCACTCTGTATAATAGGCTCCAGTTTCATCCACCTCACTAGAACTGATTCAAATGTATTCTTTTTAATGGCTGAGTAATACTCCATTGTGTATATGTACCACTGCTTTCTTATCCATTCATCTGCTGATGGACATCTAGGTTGCTTCCATGTCCTGGCTATTATAAAGAGTGCTGCGATGAACACTGGGGTACACGTGTCTCTTTCCCTTCTGGTTTCCTCAGTGTGTATGCCCAGCAGTGGGATTGCTGGATCATAAGGCAGTTCTATTTCCAGTTTTTTAAGGAATCTCCACACTGTTCTCCATAGTGGCTGTACTAGTTTGCATTCCCACCAACAGTGTAAGAGGGTTCCCTTTTCTCCACACCCTCGCCAACATTTATTATTTGTAGAGTTCTGGATCGCAGCCATTCTGACTGGTGTGAAATGGTACCTCATTGTGGTTTTGATTTGCATTTCTCTGATAATGAGTGATGTTGAGCATCTTTTCATGTGTTTGTTAGCCATCTGTATGTCTTCTTTGGAGAAATGTCTATTTAGTTCTTTGGCCCATTTTTTGATTGGGTCATTTATTTTTCTGGAGTTGAGCTGTAGGAGTTGCTTGTATATTTTTGAGATTAGTTGTTTGTCAGTTGCTTCATTTGCTATTATTTTCTCCCATTCTGAAGGCTGTCTTTTCACCTTGCTGATAGTTTCCTTTGATGTGCAGAAGCTTTTAAGGTTAATTAGGTCCCGTTTGTTTATTTTTGCTTTTATTTCCGATATTCTGGGAGGTGGGTCATAGAGGATCCTGCTGTGATGTATGTCAGAGAGTGTTTTGCCTATGTTCTCTAGGAGTTTTATAGTTTCTGGTCTTATGTTTAGATCTTTAATCCATTTTGAGTTTATTTTTGTGTATGGTGTTAGAAAGTGTTCTAGTTTCATTCTTTTACAAGTGGTTGACCAGATTTCCCAGCACCACTTGTTAAAGAGATTGTCTTTAATCCATTGTATATTCTTGCCTCCTTTGTCAAAGATAAGGTGTCCATATGTGCGTGGATTTATCTCTGGGCTTTCTATTTTGTTCCATTGATCTATATTTCTGTCTATGTGTCAGTACCATACTGTCTTGATAACTGTGTCTTTGTAGTAGAGCCTGAAGTCAGGTAGGTTGATTCCTCCAGTTCCACTCTTCTTTCTCAAGATAGCTTTGGCTATTTGAGGTTTTTTGTATTTCCATACAAATTGTGAAATTATTTGTTCTAGCTCTGTGAAGAATACCGTTGGTAGCTTGATAGGGATTGCATTGAATCTATAAATTGCTTTGGGTAGTGTACTCATTTTCACTATATTGATTCTTCCAATCCATGAACATGGTATATTTCTCCATCTATTAGTGTCCTCTTTGATTTCCTTCACCAGTGTTTTATAGTTTTCTATATATAGGTCTTTAGTTTCTTTAGGTAGATATATTCCTAAGTAAGAGTTTTATACTGTCTGGTCTTACATTTAGGTCTTTAACCATTTTGAGTTTATCTCTGTGTATGGTGTTAGGAAGTGTTCTAATCTCATTCTTTTACATGTAGCTGTCCAGTTTTCCCAGCACCATTTATTGAAGAGGCTGTCTTTGCTCCCTTTTATATTCTTGCCTCCTTTTTCAAAAATAAGGTACCCATAGGTGCATGGGCTTATTCCTGGGCTTTCTATCTTGTTCCATTGGTCTATATTTCTGTTTTTATGCCAGTACCATACTGTCTTGATGACTATAGCTTTGTAGTACAATCTGAAATCAGGAAGGTTGAGTCCTCCAGCTCCATTTTTCTTTCTCAAGACTGCTTTGGCTATTCAGGGTCTTTTGTGTTTCCATATGAATTATGAAAATTTTTGTTCTAGTTCTGTGAAAAATGCATTGGTAATTTGATACGGATAGCACTGAATCTGTAGATTGTGTTTGATAGTATAGTCATTTTCAGAACATTGATTCTTCCTACCCAGGAACATGGAATATCTCTCCATCTGTTTATGTTGTCTTTGATTTCTTTCATCAGTGTCTTATAATTTTCTCTGCATGGTTCTTTTGTCTCCTTAGGTAAGTTTATTCCTAGATATTAAATTCTTTGTGTTAATGATGAATGGGATTGATTTCTTAATTTCTCTTTTTGATTTTTCCATTGTTAGTATATAGAAAAGGAAGTGATTTCTGTGTATTGATTTTGTATCATGCTACTTTGCTAGATTCACTGATTAGCTCTAGTAATTTTCTAATACTATCTTTAAGGTTTTCTATGTACAGTATTATCTACACTATCTACAAACAGTGAGAGCTTTACTTCTTCTTTTCTGATCTGGATTCCTTTTATTTCCTTTTCTTCTAGGTTTGCTGCATTTAATTTCTTAAAATAACTTTATTTATAGATTATGCTTAAAACACTTCCAAACCATTTAAAAACTGATATTAAAAGGCATGAAAATTATCAGAAAAAGTGTTTTATCAAAAAATGAAAATAACTTCATGCCCTGAGTGAGAAAGGGAAAAATCGACTTTGCAAAATTACATTCCTACTAAGAATGAGGACCTGTTTAGAGAGTACTTTAATTTTCTATAATACTTTTGATTTATTGTGGCCAAGAAAAATTGATTTACCTTGTCTGATCTGTACTACTTGATAGGACCTTACCTTTTCCTATCATATATATGTTTCAGAGCTACAGATCCAGTTGACATTTAATGACACTACACAGTCAAGGTACTTTGACTTGTCTTCTTGACCAAAACAAGGTATTTCTAAATGAAGAACAAGGCTTCAGATTTAATTAGAATAGCATTGAGTGCTCTTTTTTCTATAAAGCTTCGCTATGCACTTCATATATTCATATGTACGTATAAACTGTGCTGTGCTTAGTGACTCAGTCATGTCCACGTCTTTGTGACCCCAAGGAACTGTAGCCTGCCAGGATCCTCTGTTCATGGGGATTCTCCAGTTAAGTATACTGGAGTGGGTTGCCATGCCCTCCTCCAGGGGATCTTCCCAACCCAGGGATCAAACCCAGGTCTCCCTCATTGAATGCAAATTCTTTACCATCTGAGCCACCAAGGAAGAGCATGAATACTGGAGTGGGTAGCCTATCCCTTCTCTAGTGGATCTTCCTGACCCAGGAATCAAACCAGGGTCTCCTGAATTGCAGGTGGATTCTTTACCAACTGAAGGTATAGGTTAGCCACTCCATATTTTTAAAATATATGTGTATAATATAGTTGCTTATTAACATATCTAATGCAATTGCTGTTTTAAAATAATTTAACTTATTAAGTATATAACATCTATATATTTTGAGGTTTCCCATTTTAATAATATTTTCTGGACAAAAATGCTGTGCTAATCAGTTTAGCTCATTTTTTGCAATTCCAGGCTTTTGTTATTCAAGAGGTCTTTTTTTAAAAAAATAAATCAGACTCTACAGGTGAACTTTTCTATATTCCTTGACTGTTATAAAACACGATTTCAGAAGAAACACAAGGAGATCTTAAAAAGAGCTTACTGCTTAGGTAATACTAAGCTATTCAACTAAAGTTTAAAACAATAGACAACAACAAAAAGAAATCCGCCTTAGAGCACTTTCATAGCACTCAGATACTAAAGCAGAGAAGCTTTTAAGTTTTGGCTTCAAACACAAATAATAATAGCTGGGCAAAGAGTGGTTCCAGGGAGAAAAACAAGTATCTCTAAGGGGAAGCCTATACATCACCTGAAAATCAGTTTCATGCAAACGTGAACACTACTAACTAGATAGGAGCAGCACAGAATTGCTGATCTTGGCATCTGGTCCATCTGCAGGTCTCTAGCAGCAGAAACTATGCAAACATGCCTGCCATCTTCAATAATGAATCATATAACAGATTCACAGGATGATTATAATAATTAATGAGAAATCTGGCTTCAGTGCAAAATCAATATACCTGACAAAGCCAGTTGACCACTGTCAAGACAGCCAGTTAGCATCGGATGGCCAGCATGTGATGGTGACTTAATGAAAAGTCTCCAGAGGGAAGAGACCAGGACCAGGACAATTCAGTTCAGTTCATTTCAGTGGCTCAGTCGTGTCTGACTCTTTGTAACCCATGGACTGCAGCACGCCAGGCTACCCTGTCTGTCACCAACTCCCGGAGTTTACTCAAACTCACTTCCATTGAGTCAGTGATGCTATCCAACAACCATCTCATCCTCTGTCGTTCCCTTCTCCTCTGACCTTCAATCCTTCCCAGCATCAGGGTCTTTTCAAATGAGTCAGTTCTTCACATCAGGTGACTAAAGTATTGGAGTTTCAGCTTCAGTATCAGTCCTTCCAACGAATATTGAGGACTGATTTCCTTTAGGATGGACTGGCTGGATCCCTTTGTTGTCCAAGGGACTCTCAAGAGTCTTCTCCAACACCACAGTTTAAAAGCATAAACTCTTCAGCACTCAGCCCTCTTCATAGTCCAACTCTCACATCCATACATGACTGCTAGAAAAAGCATAGTTTTGACTAGATGAACCGTTGTTGGCAAGGAAATGTCTCTGCCTTTTAATATGCTGTCTAAGTTGGTCATAACTTTCTTTCCAAGGAGCAAGCATCCTTTAATTTCATGGCTGCAGTCACCATCTGCAGTAATTTTGGAGCCCCCAAAAAAAGAAAGTCTGTCACTGTTTCCATCATTTCCCTATCTATTTGCCATGAAGTGATGGGACCAGATGCCATGATCATAATTTTCTGAATGTTGACTTTTAAGCCAACTTCTTCAATCTCCTCTTTCAGTTTCATCAGGAGGCTCTTTAGTTCTTCTTCTCCTTCTGCCATAAGGGTGGTGTCATCTGCATATCCGAGGTTATTGATATTTCTCCCAGCAATCTTGATTCCAGTTTGAGCTTAATCCAATCCAGCACTTCTCATGATGTAGTCTGCATATAAGTTAAATAAGCAGGGTAACAATATACAGCCTTGACATACTCCTTTCCCGATGTGGAACCAGTCTGTTATTCCATGTCCAGTTCTAACTGTTGCTTCTTGACCTCCTTTCTCAGGAGGCAGATCAGGTGGTCTGGTATTCCCATCTCTTGAAGAACTTTCCACAGTTTGTTGTGATCAACACAGTCAAAGGCTTTGGCATAGTCAATAAAGCAAGAGTAGATGTATTTGGACCTCTCTTGCTTTTATGATGATCCAACAGATGTTGGCAATTTAATCTCTGGTTCCTCTTTGCAGCCAAAGATGAAGAAGCTCTATACAGTCAGCAAAAACAAGACCAGGAACTGACTGTCGCTCAGATGATGAACTCCTTATTGCCAAATTCAGACTTGAAAGAAATTGAAGAAAGCAAGGAAAACCACTAGACCATTCAGGTATGACCTAAATCAAATCCCTTATGAATATACACTGGAAGTGACAAATAAATTCAAGGGATTAGATCTGATGGACAGACTGCCTGAAGAACTATGGACAGAGGTTGGTAACACTGTACAGGAGACAGTGATCAAGACCATCCCCAAGAAATGAAAAAGGCAAAATGATTGTCTGAGGAGGACTTACAAACACCTATGCTATGCAATGAAGAGAAGCAAAAGGCAAAGGAGCAAAGAAAAGATAATCCCATCTGAATGCCGAGTTCCAAAGAACAGCAAGGAGAGAGATAAGAAAGCCTTCCTCAGTGATCAATGGCAAAGAGATAGAGGAAAACAATAGAATGGGAAACACTAGAGATCTCTTCAAGAAAATTAGAGATACCAAGGGAACATTTCATGCAAAGATGGGCACAATAAAGGACAGAAATGGTATGGACCTAACAGAAGCAAAAGATATTAAGAAGAGGTGGTAAGAATACACAGAAGAACTATACAAAAAAGATATTCATGACTCAGATAACCACGATGGTGTGATCACTCACCTAGAGCCAGATATCCTGGAGTGGGCCTTAGGAAGCATCACTGTGAACAAAACTAGTGGAGGTGAAGGAATTCAAGCTGAGCTATTTCAAACCCTAAAAGATGATGCTATGAAAGTGCTGCACTCAATATGTCAGCAAATTTGGAAAACTTGGCAGTGGCCACAGGACTGGAAAAGGTCAGTTTTCATTCCAATCCCAAAGAAAGACAATGCCAAAGAGTGCTCAAATTACTATACAATCGCACTCATCTCACACCCTAGCAAAGTAATTCTCAAAATTCTCCAAGACAGGCTTCAACAGTACATGAACCATGAACTTCCAGATCTTCAAGCTGGATTTAGAAAAGGCAGAGGAACCAGGACCAGGACAGTACTAACTCATCACTGTTCAGTGCCAACCAGCAGAAATAGCTCCTGTTACAAGGAAGCATCTGGCTGGTTCTAGGAAGTTATTAACAGTGTGTGTCCAGGTCTGAAACCCAAAGCCAAGTCATGATTGAAAAGTGAAAGATGAATAAAATTTAGCATCCTTTTCCTTGTAAGTGGCTTAAATTAACTATAGTTGAATGCATATGCCTTCACTCAGTTGATATCTAACCTTTCTAGATGATTCAATGCAGGTATAAAAATAAGTCATTGGGTTAAAAGACCTTGCAATTAAAAGAAATCACAGCCTAACTAAATTATTTTAGGTATGCCACCTGGTTTAAACTAAATGGACATCATTTTTCTATTGGCATTGATTTTTGTATGAATCTACTCATGAAAGAACTTGAGGTACATGCTTCAGGGAACTATCCCATTCACCATCCTCCAAGGAAGCATAGATATGAAACTGACAAGATATTTGGATAGGGGTGAGATGGTATTAATAAAATGAGTACAATAAATGCAGATTTAGTGAGCAAAACTGCTAATTTTTAAAAAACCAAACCCAAATTTATTATTAATATTTGCAAAGAGAGAACATATTCATGTTTCCCACTATTGATGACATTTTCCAACCAAATCCTTCGTTTCGTGATTTTCATTGAGCAGTTCATGTCTTCTCTTTGCAAGGTAATAATATTTTTTACTGAAAAATAATAGATGGAACTATTTGAAATTCTAGAAAATGTTTTGGGTCCTTGTTGACAGGGACTTCAAATAAACACTGTGCTCTCTCATTCTATTGAAACTGTTAAATTCTTAAGGCTAATGAATAGATCTATGTGTCAGTACAATGCCCCTCTTCACAGTTTGGTTAAATAAGAATGTAACTCCACAGACAGACACAGATACTTTGCTTTCTTTTTTTCTAAGGAACCATTTAAACCTACATTCAGAATTTTAATTTCATACTTTTCAGAGTTTCCATCTTTTGAAGTGATATTCTTTTAACACCTCAAAATACATGAAGCCTTCATTACCTGAACACAACTTCTCTATACATTGTTCCTCAGCTTTTAAGATAAAATTAAATTTTGTTAAAGTTCTAGGGAAATGTGGTAGGTATATAAAAATGAAAACATTTCTACGTTTTGTCTCAAACAACATTCTGCTGTTCCACTTTTCCCCTACATGTGTCCTTCAATGATATGACCATGGATTTTACTCTACAATTTTAGTTTGTCTCTTTTTAAAATGTTTTCATTTTTCTAATTTGATAGAGGAATAAAAAGAAGCTGAGGGGCTCCCCTGGTGGCTCAGTGGTAAAGAATCTGCCTGCTAGTCCAAGAGATATCAGGGCCATCCTTGATCTCTGAAGATCCCACATGCCACGGAGCAGCTTAGCCAATGCGCCACAATTACTGAGCCTGTGCTCAAGAGCCTGTACTACAGAGCCCAGCGGTAACTGAGCCCACATGCCACAATTACTGAAATCTGTGTGCCCTAGAGCCTACGCTCTATCTACAACAACAGAAGCCACTGCAAAGAGAACTCCATGCACTGCAGCTAGAGAGTAGCCCCACTTGCTGCAACTAGAGAAAGCTCGTGTAGCAACAAAGACTCCGCACAGCCATAAATAAATAAATAAGAATTTATTTATTTTAAATAAGTGAATTATTTTCACTTCTCCTGGAGTAAGTAATTCACTAGGAGTTTCTTGGTGTCTCTTATAATTTTCCAGTGTATAAATTTCCTATTACTTCATGCAAGAGTGCATAAACATGTAACAG
This sequence comes from Bison bison bison, assembly GCF_000754665.1. Lineage (NCBI taxonomy): Eukaryota > Metazoa > Chordata > Mammalia > Artiodactyla > Bovidae > Bison > Bison bison. The sequence goes on along the minus strand of NW_011495024.1, from coordinate 3,711,979 downwards.
TCTATACAGCCCCCACAGTAAAAATTCTAAATGGAGAGCTGTAGAAAAAATAACTGCTTCAATGGAAGAAATTCCTGACATTGGCTAAGTAAGACTTAATATGTCACAATGTGACCCAAAGATATAAAATGTCATTTTTAAAAAATCTAAACGTGGGATGTACTTACTTAGATTTAAAGTTCTAAAGTTTGGTTTAATTTTTTAAAACTTGAAAAATTGAAGAAAAAAGCCACAAATTTAAAAGTTAAACAAATGTGACTAACCAAACATAAAACATACAGAGTAATACACATACAGGAGATGATCCAATGTCTTACCTTCATCATGAATTTCTGTAGGGGCATAAGGAAAAAAGAGAAAATATTAAATACACATTATTTCAAAGACATTTTAAAACCTCCTATTTATAAAGACTATATTGTTGTTAAGTGGAGTAACATGAATAATAAACAAAAAATTTCCACTGTGTTGTCACAGCAAAACTCAATGTCAACTACATGCTAGAGAAAAGCTGTAGCAAGCAAAACTCTCTTTTAACATGTTTCTAGATTAGTTCATTCTTTTTCCGTGAAAACATGCTGTTTGACTTTAATGCGTGATTCAATTTACATTTCTAAGCATCTCAAAAAAGGTATACTCTTAAAATTATACTCTGAAAATGGTCTAGATTTTTTTTCATCTGTTACATAAAAACACAGTAATATAAACAGCAACTCAGCTATTTTACTTGAGTAAAATAGTGGGTTAGAAACAGGTACAGTAGACAATCAATTAATATGCTGTGATGGGCTGCCCATATTTCATGCAAAAAGTGACCAAAAGCAATTCCTTAGGCACTACATATTATTATATGTGAATTTCAAAGAAAAAAGTCACACAATTTTTCTTTTTCTCTTGACTCAGCCACCTCTAATGATTTATAACACCCCCTTTTCATCTACAAAATATAACATGTACATATATTCCTTTCTTTTTCTTAAGACTCATAAAGTTTCTTTGACTTCTTATTCCTGGGAGAGATACACAGATGAAAAAGAGTGAAAAAGGAAAAATATTTTATTTGACAAGTTAGGGCACCATGTAGTTGCCAGGAGCATGGAAGTCCTACAGAGGAAAACACACACATACCCACATTAGTTTTAAAGAAAACAAGGGAAAGTTTTCTAACACAGAGGTTAAATACCACACTTGCTTCCCTGAAACACACAGACATAGTAATATGTATATGACTAAATGGCAATTCTATCATGATTGATTCTTTCATTTTCAGTATTATAATTTTAAGGAAAAATTGTAAAGAACCATTTCATTTTCATCTCAGAAAACACAGCCTGTGTAGTTACATTTTTGTAGTTAATATTCATGGCAAATAATATCCTGGAACTTATTTTCCATGTTGAAACTGACTAATCACATGCCTACAAATGATCACCAGTGATACAGAATATCACTGAGGAATTACAAAAAATCATTTTAAGTCCTAATTCAAAGAAAAACTTCAAAATCATGTTACAGAACATGGTTTGTAATAGATATTTTCTTCATGAGATTTTTGGTTTTTTAATTTATCTAAGTTTTGGAGATATTTCTTTCAGAAATGGTCTCAGCTTGTTTTTGTCAGTATTTAGGTTGAACTACTTCAGAATTGTAGCAAATAGAAAAAAGTGGTCAATTCAGTTTTTTAAGACTGCTCGTCATAATTTTTAGCTGTGTGTGAAGGCAGCATGAGCAAGCCAGGGAAGAGAGTAATCTGTATAAATGATTAAATAAAAATGAGCCCTGTAAATAAGCAAAAGCTGAAATAACCATCATACAAAGAGAAAGAAGAACAGATGTAACAGACACACATTATTTTCAAAAGATAAGAACATGAAAGGTTATTTCTGGCATTACTGACATTAACTTTTTGTACAAATCATCTATTGGTTCATTTGGCTTATTTCTTTATGAGATATCCAAAAGGGATCATTCAGGGCAAGAAAGAAAGTAAAACACAGTAAAATATAAAGGACAAATATATTATTTTAATCTCAATGTCAATGGCATAAGTATGATAAAAAGCAACAGAAAAAGAATAAAAATAAAAATTCCTTACAAGTTGAAAATGATAGGAGAAAAAAAAAAAGAAAACTCATGAATGATAATACTGAAACAAATAGCTTTGATTTAGGTGAAGAATTATCATTTTTATGCATGCAGTAAGTGTAATTATTTAAGATATAAAATATTAGACAACATATGGAGATGGACGACTATAAAGACAGAGGCCAGGCATGGTGCTTTCTGTCTTAGAAGAAATTTGAGGATGAAAATCAATTCACACAGAAACACAAAGAGGGAAATTTTAGTTCTTTAGGGTAAAATTCCAAGTGGCAGCAATTCAGTGCCTCAGGTTTAGTTTAATTACTCCAGAATGGACAAGTCAGATGAAGTGTCAAATGTGAGCAAGAGACGGGGACATATTCCGTCTTCCCATTATGCTATATTAACATGAAAACCAGGAAGAGACACAGCAATTCTTACATTTTAACTCAAACAAACATTGCCCTGGGAGTCTAATGGATGATAAAAACAGGCAGGAGCCTTTGATCTATAAGTTTATAAAACTTGATCTAGTAGATCTAAAAACCCTAAGGGATTTTCTTAGCATATGCCAATGAGTACAAGTGGAAAAACAAATCAAACAGCAATACTTTATTCTAAAAATTGCAATCAAATATCAGAGTTCAAGAGAATGCATAATTATATTCAATCTATTACTGATACAAAAAGACACAGTGATGTACAAAGCTTTTCTACCATAATTATGCCTTTCACCTCAACACTGGATTATTTTTAACTCTTATTTTAGTTTTGTGAGATGATAACTGATTATAAAACTTAATACCTCTATAAATGGAGTTTTCTTAGAAGTTTTAAAAGAACCTTTACTGAGATGTCTTCTTAAAAATTACACAGGTAAGGGATTAGCAACAAAATTAACATAGGAATATAAAGTGGAAGTGACAGATTCAAGGGATTAGATCTGATAAAGGAGTGCCTGAAGGATGGAGGTTCATGACATTGCAGAGGAAGCAATGATCAAGACCATCCCCAAGAAAAAGAAAAGCAAGAAGGCAAATGGTTCTCTGAGGAGGGCTTACAAATAGCTGAGAAAAGAAGAGAAGCTAAAGGCAAGGAGAAAAGGAAAGATATACCCATCTGAATGCAGAGTTCCAAAGAATAGCAAGGAGAGATAAGAAAGCCTTCCTCAGTGATCAGTGCAAAGAAATAGAGGAAAATAATAGAATGATTAGAATAACAGAAAGATTAGAGATCTCTTCAAGAAAATTAGAGATACCAAGGGAACATTTCATGCAAAGATGGGCACAATAAAGGACAGAAATTGTATGGACCTAACAGAAGCAGAAGATATTAAGAAGAGGTGGCAAGAATACACAGAAGAATTGTACAAAAAAGATCTTCATGACCCAGATAACCATCACTCACCTAGAGCCAGACATCCTGGAATGCGAAGTTAAGTGGGCCTTAGGAAGCATCACTACAAACAAAGCTAGTGGAGATGATGAAATTGAGTTGAGCTATTTCAAATCCTTAAAGATGATGCTGTGAAAGTGCTGCACTCAATATGCCAGCAAATTTGGAAAACTCAGCAGTGGTCACAGGACTGGAAAAGGTCAGTTTTCATTTCAATCTCAAAGAAAGTCAATGCCAAGGAAAGTTCAAACTGTCACACAATTGCACTCATGTCACACGCTAGCAAAGTAATGCTCAAAATTCTCCAAGGCAGGCTTCAACAGTACGTGAACTGTGAACTTCCAGATGTTCAAGCTGGTTTTAGAAAAGGCAGAGGAACTAGAGATCAAATTGCCAACATCCGTTGGCTCATCAAAAAAGCAAGAGAGTTCCAGAAAAACATACATTTCTGCTTTATTGACTACACCAAAGCCTTCAACTGTGTGGCTCACAACAAACTGCAGAAAATTCTTCAAAAGATGGGAATACCAGACCACCTTACCTGCCTCATGAAAATCTGTATGCAGCAACATACAGTAAAATCTGTATGCAGAGAAATCTGTATGAAGCAACAGCTAGAACTGGACATGGAACTGGTTCCAAGCTGGGAAAGGAGTATGTCAAGGCTGTATATTGTCACCCAGCTTATTTAACTTCTATGTAGAGTACACAGAAATGCCAGGCAAGATGAAGCACAAGCTGGACTCAAGGCTGCTGGGAGAAATATCAATAACCTCAGACATGTAGATGATTCCACCCTGATGGCAGAATGTGAAGAGGAATTAAAGAGCCTCTTGATGAAGATCAAAGAGGAGAGTGAAAAAGTTGGCTTAAAACTCAACATTCAAAAAACAAAGACCATGGCATCCAGTCCCATCACTTCACGGCAAATAGATGGGGAAACAGTGACAGACTTTATTTTCTTGGGCTCCAAAATCACTGCAGATCGTGACTGTAGCCATGAAACTTAAAGACACTTGCTCCTTGAAAGAAAAGCGATGATAAACCTAGACACCATATTTAAAAGCAGAGACATTACTTTGCCAACAAAAGTCCATCTAGTCAAGGCTATGGTTTTTCCAGTGGTCATGTATAGATGTGAGAGTTGGACTATAAAGAAAGCTGAGTGCTGAAGCATTGACTTGAAACAGCTGTGGAGTATCTATGAGAAAGGTCCTGGAACCCTTCTTAATTTAACCAAGCAGACAGCAGAAGGAACCCCAAGGCAGGCTGGTAGGCAGAGGGTTGAAATGTTTTCTGTTATTCTTCAAGTGACAGAAAAAGGGAATAAATTCTACCTGTGACAGCAGACTTTCAAAATTCCTAGAGCAAGTGCATAAGATTTGACCTCTGTAGGTTTTCAAAGAAAGAAATAACTCAGATCTAAAATTTACTGAGACCTACACATAAGTTATAAATTGATTCACTTGCAAAACTCAGCAGCATGATCGTCAGCTCAGTGTTATCTCCAATACTTTCTCATAACTAGAAAGCAACCACTAACTTAAAGATTTGCAACTAAACATAGCAAGAATAAATTTTGAGATGAGAAATTATTATGAAAATGAGAGAGAAAAACTACACAGCAAGGCAGGATCAAGAAAGCAACCAAATGCACAGAGGAAAAATGGGAATACATCTAGATGATAGTAAAAAGGGGTTTTATTCATTTACACATTCTATTTCTAAAGGAATTAAAGTTTCTTGAGTGGTTGGTTTAAGAGATACTGGTTTGGATACAGCACAGAAATACTGGAATGTAAGTGAAGGGATAAAAAGATGAGAGAGGGACTTATCTTAGGATGGCTGATCTTGGGGAAGGAGCATACAAAGGTGAAACACACATTCTTAGAAAGAAACAGGCTTCCATTTCCAAGATAAGAATTTGGATCAGAATTTTAACTACAGGCAAAGAAGAGAAGACACTGCAAAAGGAAAGGATTGAACAAAATTAGTAATAGGCTAGTTATGAAGAAACAGATGAAGAATTAAAATTATTTCCAGAGTTATAACATCGAATTAGTAGTTCTCCAAAATCCACACAAGGGTGTCATCATCAGGGAAATGGTAAATTTAATAAACAAAACTTCCCTTAAATAAAGGTCTGAAATAAATGAAAAAAGAGCAAAGAATCACACACACACACACACACACAAACGCAGGTGGACATATGACTGGGAAATAACTGAAAGGCTACTGAAAAGACAGCAAACGTCTCAAAATGTTGCCTCAGGAGAAAAGCATCCCAGAATCAAGAAAAACAATGAAAATAAAATGAAGCCATCAGTTAATCCAATCTTAGCTGATTCATCATATTAAGTCACAGAGCAAACAACAAAGCAATACAACAATGAATGGCCTCACTGTTTTGCTCATTTGGGAAAAAAAGTGGATCCAGAATGTCAGTGGTGGAAAAGGAGATTCTATTTTCCACTCAGAATCACAAGGAGTTCAGAATTAGAAGGCTCTTTCCCTGTCTGCCTGGCCTCCCTTCTTTCCCTCTCTTTCTTAACAGTTGAAGAAACTGAAACCAACAGTAATAACATAATTTAGCCACATTACACACTTTGTCACTCTGTTGGTCTCCAAACTTATCCTCCAGATTCCTGGCAACTGTTAAGTTTCCTTGTGATATTTTATCATTCACCTTCACTTTTTAAGATTGTATGAATATTTAAAAAGTCTTTTTGTATAGCACGTGGAAAAATATAAGAGTTAAACAATAAGAAGTTAAGATTAATTGGTCAAGATTTTTCAGTAAAAGATATACAATATTAATAATACAAGCCTTCCTGTTGGCCAGGAAGTCTTCCTTTCAATGATCATAATAACAAAGCCAATTATATAGAGATGATAATGTTCACACTAGCAAGTAATGCTCAAAATTCTTCAGGCTTCAACAGTATGTGAACCATGAACTTCCAGATGTTCAGGTTGGATTTAGAAAAGGCAGAGGAACCCGAGATCAAATTGCCAACATCTGTTGGATCATCATAAAAGCAAGAGAGGTCCATAAAAACATCTACTTCTGCTTCATTGACTACGCCAAAGCCTCTGACTGTGTCGATCACGATAAACTGTGTAAAATTCTTCAAGAGATGGGAATACCAGACCACCTGACCTGCCTCCTGAGAAATCTGTATGCAGGTCAAGAAGCAACAGTTAGAACTGGACATGGAACAATGGACTGGTTCCAAATAGGGAAAGGAGTACGTCAAGGCTGTATATTGTCACCCTGCTTATTTAACTTATATGTAGACAACATCATGCGAAATGCCGGGCTGGATGAAGCACAAGCTGGAATCAAGATTGCCAGGACAAAGTTCAATAACCTCAGACATGCAGATGACACCACCCTTATGGCAGAAAGCAAAGAACTAAAGAGCCTCTTGATAAAAGTGAAAGAGGAGATTGAAAAAGTTGGCTTAAAAGTCAACATTCAGAAAACTAAGATCATGGCATCTGGTCCCATCACTTCATGGCAAATAGATGGGGAAACAGTGATAGACTTTATTTTTTGGGCTCCAAAATCACTGCAGATGGTGACTGCAGCCATGAAATTCAAAGACACTTGCTCCTTGGAAGAAAAGCTATGTCCAAACTGCTGCTAAGTCACTTCAGTCATGTCCGACTCTTAGCGACCCCATGGACTGCAGCCTGCCAGGCTCCTCCATCCATGGGATTTTCCAGGCAAGAGTACTGGAGTGGGTGCCATTGCCTTCTCCACATCCAAAGTAGACAACACATTAAAAGCAGAGACATTACTTTGCCGACAAAAGTCCATCTAGTCAAAGTTATGGTTTTTCCAGTAGTCATGTATGGTTGTAAGAGCTGGGCTATGAAGAGGGCTGAGCACTGAAGAGTTGATACTTTTGAACTCTGGTATTGGAGAAGAGTCTTGAGAGTCCCTTGGACTGCAAGGAGATCCAACCAGTCCATCCTAAAGGAGATCAGTCCTGAATATTCACTGGAAGGACTGATGCTAAAGCTGAAACCCCAATACTTTAGCCACTTGATGCGAAGAATAGACTCACCGGAAAAGACCCTGATGCTGGGAAAGATTAAAGGCAGGAGGAGAAGGGGATGACAGAGGATGAGATGGTTGGATGGCATCACCAACTCGATGGACATAAGTTTGAGCAAGCTCAGGTAGAGTTGGTGATGGACAGGGAAGGCTGGGGTGCCGCAGTCGATGGGGGTCAAAAAGAGTCAAACACGACTAAGTGACTGAACTGAAATGAATGTTCTAGTAATAGAGAATATTTGACTAGATCCCATTTTCAAAGAAACAAAACTAGAAATTTAGAAAGTTCCAACTGAAGATTGGTAAAATACGTATTAATTACAACATAGCAGTTACTTTGAATACTAATAGTACCAGCCACACCAGGAAGCCAAACAAAAAGATTAGAGGCAACAGCAAACATGCAGCCATTCAGATCACAATCTCTTAGAAAACACATACCCATTTTTCCACATCAACCTTCTGTGGAAAGAAAAAGCCAAGATAAACAATAAGCAAACAAATAAAAAGCTAGCAAGGTTTTAATTAGTGTCACTTAAATAAACTGAAATGTAGTCCCTGCACCAAAACCTATCTCCAATTCTGAAGGACAGGTAACAGTATTCAAACTTTTAATTTACAGCATTTAATCTCAAGCACACAAAAATATTTCAATTCATTTAGTTATCAGAACTTCAAAAGGCTTTGGGCTGAATATGTACCAGGTACATGAAATAAAAATAACCTAATTTATTCAAAAACAAACGTGAACATTTATCACATTCTCAAACCTACAAACCTTTGATTCAGGAACCACTGTTCTCCTCTAACTAAAAGAATCTATTTAATAAAAAAGATCCATTTAGAAATACAGCATCTAACTATACATCTCTGATATAATAAAATTTCTCTTAGCCAAATCTTTCCATTCTTATATAAAAATTCACAATATAACAAATGGTATATGCTGCCAAATAATTCTGAAACTGCATCAAAATTTATTTTGATAAATAAAACATATTTATTAATGAATGTATGTTAGTCTCATAACCATTATGTGACTCTTTAAAAAATAAGTGAATATAATTATATCCAAAGTATAAAACAGAACAAATCACAAAGCCGTATGTTAACAAAAACTGCCTTTTCCTGTTCAATCCATCAGAATTTTAAAATCTCAACACACTCACCTTAAAGGTTAAGTTTCCATGACCAACCTCCCTTCTTTAGCACATATGATTGGTAATCAGTGAAACTTGAAGTGTGCTTCAAACTCCTCATTCATTTAAGTTTATCTGCAATTTTTTTCCTTAGAAAATTCATTAATTGAGTCAAAAGCTCACACTACCTAGACAGGAATAGTTGCCATAACTAAGAACCTCCATTCCTCAGTAAACAAGCTTCAAGAAGGAAATATGCATAATATTCACATACATACTAAATATTTTTAAATGTTATAAACTGATATAAAAATATCAACCTAAGTATACAGGTAGGATTGTTTTGAAGGCCCAGTGAAATTCAATGGATTCAACTAATTACTTGTAACAGAGCATTTTGGCTTCTTCAGTAATTTACTTCATCTTCAGAAAAATCTCTAAGCCTACCCCCAACCTTTGAACTTAAGAATACATTGTTATTTAAGAAAGAACACTTTACTGAAATGGAAAGTCCTGGTTTTCACTATATACTTTCAAGACATTTAGCTGTTATCTAAAGTTCAAGCCCTTATTTGAAGCATGAAACCTATTAGAATAATGAATATATTTCTTTAGATCCTGAGTCACAGGAAAGCAATCTAATCATGGCAAGTATAATGTAATTATTACTCACTTTTCTACCTTTAAAAGAACAAATTCTTATATTTATGCCTTTCATTGAAAATAAGGAAACATGAAATGATTTCCCTTTCATGTTTACCAGGAAAATAGGATATGTCATATTTTTCAATGATTAACAAAGACACTGCATTATCCCATCATTATTTTCACATCTCAGTTTTAACACACACACACACACATTTGCATCAGCACAAAGATAAAGTGCTGTGGGATTTTTCTAGAAGAAAGAGAACCTGTAATCAAGAGTCATAGTTACTAGTTATTAGTAATAAACAGTCTTTAAAGATCTGTATTATAAAACAGAAAATGTCTCTTAAGAAGCAGGAATTAGTTAGCAATAATATAACAGACTCAGTATCCAAATAGCCAAAGAAAGGCATAGCAACAGCATGTGCTGGGGGTGAAATTTCAGCTAAACGTAAAAGACAAGACAAATGATCCAGAGTTAAAAGACTGACAAAGTGCAAAAGTTGTAACTATGCATAAGTGATGCAGAGAGATTTCATGACACTTATGAATGTTAATAAGAACTATTTAATTAAATGCCTACTAACAGTGAAAAATAGAATGATTTATATGTAGCTCATCATGGAAGGAAAATATAAAGCCCACAATGAACTGGACCAATTTTATAGTTTAAACAATTATCAAATCCATAGAGCACATAAGATAAATGAATATTCCAATAATTTTTTATCCAAGTATGAGGGACTTTTTAAAAATTATCAACTCCATTAATTCAGAGAAAATAAATATTTTACCATCTGTAGAAAGCTGCCTTACATATTTTAAGACCAAAAATGAGCAATCTTATTTTCAAATAAAAACAAAATTTCCATTAAAGAAAATAAAACAGTCATTTAAGGAACAGCTTGATTTAGCAAAAAGGACATAAGAATATAATACAAAAGTAGTTAAATCTAAATTTTATTATACCATCATACAAAAGTTGAAACATCCACATGACATCTCCATTTTTGTATTCATATTTTAGTCAATATGTACAATTAGCATGTTTCAATAATTTTATATATGTTTAATGAACATATAAATTATAAATTAGGGTATATAAATATGAACTACTCAATAATCTATAAAAACAAATTTGATTGATTCTTCCAAGTTGCTTAACTTATTTTACTGTTTAAGGTAAAAAATGTTATCATTATTAAACCGATAGGTCATATAGTTAGAAGTTACTATGTGCCAGACTTTGAGCTAAACACTTTACATGTAACCTTACTGCCCGCATTTTATATATGAGGAAACAAATGACATGCAAATGTGTCACAAATTTTCCTCAACAACAACAAAGTTGTTGGAAAAAAACGATTGGACTTGATCTTGAAATTGGGTTTGTAACTTCAAAGTTGCATTCTCCTAAGCACTTCTTTGTATGCCAATACCAAGATACCTCATCTTTTTGCTTCTCTTTTGCTTCAAACTTTTAGTCTCTATCTAATTTGGAATTTTTCACCCAGTATCTGTTATGGTGAAGTGTCACCTAAATATAGTGTGTTAACATCAAGATAAGAGAATGTAAAATGAACATATAGATTCTTATGATACCAAATATTTTAGTTAGTTTCAGTTATTCAAACAGTAGGTCTGCTTTTTCACCTAGATAAAGTTCACCTAGATAATTACAACACAACATTAAAACATCCATCATGAATATAAAATTTTTAATATCAAGGTATAACATAAAAAAAGTATTTGAAATTTTAATACATGCCTGCAATCCATTACCCTTTTTAAAAATAGACAAACGTGAAAAACAAAAAACTACCCTATAAATAATTCTCCACTGCACATGTTTATTATTAAGATTGAGAAGAAGAACATGAGAAATTTGCACAGCGTATTCAAGGATTCAAGAGACAATAAAGTCATTTCAATTTTTTTAAGTAAAATTACAGTTTGGAGGTCCCACATTTTTAATAAATATAACAAATTCAGAAAAATATATAAATCCTGAATATATAACTTCATGAAACTTTCAGTTCGGTTCAGTCACTCAGTCATGTCTGACTCTTTGTGACCCCATGAATCACAGCACACCAGGCTTACTTCATAAAATATATAACTTCATAAAACTTCAAATCAATAAACAAACCCATGTAATCATCACCCAGATCTAATAATAGGACAGAACCTACAACCCAGATGCTGCCTTCATGCCCTCTCCAAAGGCAACTACTATTCTATCACCATTGATTATTTTTCTAATTTGGAAATACAGCCTGTGTTCTCTTTTTATCTAGCTTCTTTAGCTGTCATTAGGTCTCTAAGATTCATCATGGTGTCGCATGTAGTGGTAAGAAATTCATTTTCTCTGCTTATAATATTCCACCATATGAATACGTCACAATTTATTTACCCATTCAACAGTTGAATGGGCTTCCCTTGTGGCTCAGCTGTTTAGGAAACCACCTGCAAGGCAGGAGACCTGGGTTTGATCTCTGGGTTGGGAAGATCCCCTGGAGAAGGGAATGGCTACCCACCCCAGTATTCTGGCCTGGACAATTCCATACACTGTATAGTTCATGGGGTCGCAAAGAGTTGGATATGACTTAGTGACCTTGACTCACTGAACAGTTGAACAGTTGGATTGTTTCCTGCTTGGGGCTATTACAAAAAATGTTGTGGTGAGCATTCTTGTACATATCTTTTGGTGAATATAGGAATATATATATATCCACTGGTATAGACCAAGAGCGGAATTTGTTGATCATGGATTTATAAATGTTTAGCTATAGTTGATACAGCCAAAGAGATTTCCAAAATGGTGGCATGCATTTAATTCTCATCAGAAGTATATTAGTTTCACTTGCTCCCCGTCTTGCCAATACTTGGTATTACTAGTCTTTTCAATTTTAGCTCTTCTGGGGAATGTGATACCTCATCACAGTTTTCAGCTGCATTTCCCTGCCATTTGATGAAGCACTTTTTCATATGCTTTGGAAATTTGGAATATCTCCATAGTGAAATATTTGTTCAAGTCTTTTACCCATTTTTTGCTATTAGTTGATCTGTTTTTGTTCTTACTGATTTGTCAGAACTGTTCATGCTTTCCAAATATCCTCTCCACGTCTGTGTCCTGTCTTTTCCATTTTTTAATGGTAACTCTGAGGACAGACATTCTTAGTTTGGGCATAATTTCTGTATCTTTTCCTTCATTGCTGGTGCTTTTTGTCCTGAAAAGACCCTTCTACATTATTTTTGAGACAATTTATTATCTTAACTCTTACCTGAGACCTACAATCTGTTTCGTATTGATTTGGGGAGTATATGGTACTATGGAGAGAATTTAGATTCATTTTCCCTTCATTTATCTATTCAACTGACCTGATTATCTTTAACAAAAAGATAATTCTTGAGCCCACTGCACTGCACTGCCACTTCCGTCATAAGTCAAGTTACTAACTTGTAGAGCTACTGATGAACTCTATTCTATTCTGGCCTATTTTTCTATTCCTGTTATCGTAACCACTATTCCATCAAAATAATTTTTGATATCTGGTAGCCAAAGGCTCCAATTTTGTTCCTCAACATTACATTTGTTAATACTGACCCTCTTCACTTCCTGAAATATGAGAACAGACTTACAAATTTTCATGCACACAAAAAGGAAACCTGTTGGGATTTTGACTTTGATTGCACTGGTTAACTGATAAACTTAGAGAGAACTGTCATCTTTATAATATACTGCCTTCCAACATCATACATTCCTCTTTATTTTAGGTCATCTTTAGTTTCCTTCAAAATGTTTTTCAATTTTCAATAGAAAGGTTTGCACATCTTTCATTATAATTATTCTGAGGTATATGTTGTGGAATTATACTAAGATAAGTGAACTCAGTTTGAAATTTTTATTTTATTTTTGCTAATATATAAAAGGTAGCTGAAAATTTATACTGAGTTCTAACTTTGCTAAATACACTTTTTAATTCCAAAAGTGCCTACCATCATTCCTTTATTATACTAAAATAATTCAATATTTCACTGGTTTTCCATTTTACAGTTTCTATCAGATTAACGAATTTCTTACCTTACAAATTTACTAAGTTTGCAACAAATTATTTATGTTTTAAATGTTTTGAAGGTATCAATTAAAATACACAATCTTTCCCTTTTTGTCTTTTAATATGGTCAAAGATGTTAATCGGTTTTGTGGATACATTAACTACTTTTGAATCCCATGTTAGCTATAATATGCTATAGATTTTATATATCCATAAATTTGATTTACTAGTATTTTACAGAGGATTTCTGAGTCTATTACTTTGATGAATATTAACATGTAACAACTTTTTTCTGGCAAGATCTTTCTCATGGTTTAGGACCATGGCTATGTTGACATCATATAATTAGTTGAGAAGGATTCTGAAACAGGTTAAGATTCAGATTATCGCTCTCTCAAATGTTTTTTAGAATTGACCAGAGAAGCCATCTGGGTCTGGACTTCTTCATGGTAATGTGAATTTTAATAGTACTTATTTTTTTAATATTTTAAATCTGAGATATAATTGACATAACTTCATATTAAATGAATGATTTTATATTTGCATATATTATGAAATGATCATTATAATAAATCTAGTTAATATCCATGACCACACATACTTATAATTTTTTTCTTGTAATGAGCACTTTTTAAATCTACTATCTTAACTTTTAAATACAATGTTATTAACTATAGCAAACATGCTGTGCATTATGTCTCCAGGGATTACTTACTTTATAACTGGAAGGTTGTATATTTTGACCACCTTCACCCATTTTCCCTCTTCCAATACCCTGCCCCTGCAACCACCAATCTGTTCTCTGGAACTACGGGTTCAGTTTTTCTGTATGTTTTTCTAATTCCATAGAAAAGTGAAATTATATAGTTTTCATCTTTCTCTATTTCACTTGTTCCAGCATAATCCCTTCAAGGTCCATCCATGCTGTCAAAAATTATTTCTTTTGTGGCTGAATAATATTCCACCGTGTGCATATACCACATTTCCTTTATGAATTCATCCATGGGTGTTCCATGTCTTGGCTACTGAAAATAATGCTGTAATAAATATGGGGAACACATATCTTTCCAAGTTAGTATTTTCCTGTCCTTTGGATAAATACCCAGAAGTGGAATTGCTGGATCATACAATGGCACCCCACTCCAGTACTCTTGCCTGGAGAATCCCATGGACGGAGGAGCCTGGTAGGCTGCAGTCCATGGGGTCGCTAAGAGTCGGACATGACTGACAGACTTCACTTTCACTTTTCACTTTCATGCATTGGAGAAGGAAATGGCAGCCCACTCCAGTGTTCTTGCCCGGAGAATCCCAGGGACGGGGGAGCCTGGTGGGCTTCCGTCTATGGGGTTGCACAGAGTTGGACACGACTGAAGCGACAGCAGCAGCAGCAGCAGCACAACAGTTGAATTGTAGCTTTTCAAGGATCCTCCATAATGTTTTCTGCAGTGGATGCCTGAATTTACACTCCCACCAACAGTGCACAAGGATTCTCTTCTCTCCACATACTTGTCAACAGTTGGATTTTTTTTATTACAGCCATCCAACAGTCAAAAAATTAGATTTCACCGAAGTTTTGATTTGCATTTCTCTGATGATTAGAGATCTTGAGCATCAATTTATGTACACTTTGGCCTTTATATATCTTTAGGAAAATACCTATTCAGATTCTCTGCCCCTGGTTTAATCAGATTGTTTCGTTTTGTTATTGAGTTGTATGTGTTCTTTATATATTTTGGATATTAACACCTTATCAGAGATGTAATTTGCAAATATTTCCTCCTATTTCATAGGTTCCTTTTTCATTTTGTTCATGATTTCCTTTTCTGTCTGAAAGCTTTTAGCTTTGATGAAGTCCCAATTGTTGATTTTTGCTTTTGTGGTCTTTGCTTTTGGTATCAAATCCAGAAAACCTTCACCAACATCGATGTCAGGAAGCTTACTGCCTATGTTTTCTTGCAAAAGTTTTATGGTTTCAGGTCATAGAACTTCAAGTCTTTAACCATTATCAATTGATTTTGTGCATGGTATAAAATAGTGGTCCCTTTTCATTCTTTTGCGAGACTCTGTGCAGTTTTCTCAGTACTATATTTTGGTTTACACTGGCACCTTTGTTATAAGTCAATTGGCCATCTATGCATGGGTATACTTCTGGGTTCTTGCTATGTTCCACTGATCTATGTGTATTTTTTTTTTTTTTTTGCTAATACCATACTCTTTTCATTACTATAAGCACAGAATATCTTTCCATTTATTTGTTTCTTATTCAATTTCTTTCACCAATGTCATAGTTTTCAGTGTAAAGGCTCTTCACCACTGTGGTTAAATTTATTCCTATTCTTTTTGACCCAATTGTAAATGGCACTGTTTCTTTAATTTCTCTTTCTGATAGTTTCTATTAGTGTAGAGAAATGCAACAAATTTTTGTATATTGATTTTTTTTTAACCTGCAGGCTTACTGAATTCATTTCTCTATATAACATCATATCACCTGTGAAGTGTGATAATTTTAATTCCTCCTTTCCAATCTCATACCTTTTCTTTTTCTCTGCTTAAGACTTTCAGTACTGTGTTGAATAGACATAGGAAGAGTGGGTGTCCTTGTCTTGTTCCTGATCTTAGAGGAAAAGCTTTCATCTTTCCACTGTTGAGTACAATGTTAGCTGTGGACCTGTTAGATATGACCTTTAGAAAGTTGAGGTATGCTCCCTCTACACCCACTTTATGGAGAGTTTTTCAATCATAAATGGATATTGAACTTTGTCAAATGGTCTTTCTGCCTCTGTTAAGATGGTCATGATTTTTACCCTTTGTTTTGTTAATGAGGTGTATCACACTGACTGATTTGTGGATGATAAACCATCCTCACATCACTGGAAAAAACCCCAGTTGGTCATGGCATTGATCCTTTTAATTATTGTCGAATTCAGTTTTGTACAGAATTTTCTCCTCTATATTCATCAGAGGATATTGACCTATAATATTCTTTTCTTGTGCTGTTCTTGTCTGGTTTTGGTTTCAGCTAATGCTGGCCTCAGTGAATATGTTCAGAAGTATTTCTCCTCTTATATTGTTTCAGTTCATTTGCGTCCAACTCTTCGCGAACCCAGGGACTGCAGCGCAGCAGGCCTTCCTGTCCACTGCCAACTCCTGGAGTTTACTCAAACTCATGTCCATTGAGTCGGGGATGCCATTCAACCATCTCATCTTCTGTCATCCCCTTCTCCTCCCACCTTCAATCTTACCCAGCATCTGGGTCTTTTCAATGAGTCAGTTCTTCGCATCAGATGGCCAGAGTATTGGAGTTTCAGCTTCAGCATCAGTCCTTCCAATGAATATTCAGGACTGATTTCCTTTAGGATGGACTGGATGGATCCCATTGCTGTCTAAGAGTCTTCTCTAATACCAAATTCAAAAGCATCAACTCTTCAGCACTCAGCCCTCTTCACAGTCCAACTCTCATATCCATACACGACCACTGGGAAAACCATAGCTTTGACTAGACGAACCCTTGTTGGCAAGGTAATGTCTCTGGCTTTTTAATATGCTGTCTAGGTTGGTCATAACTTTTCTTCCAAAGAGCAAGCATCTTTGAATTTCATGGCTGCAGTCACCATCTGCAGTGATTTTGGAGCCCAAGAAAATAAAGTCTGTCACTATTTCCCCATCTATTTGCCGTGAAGTGATGGGACCAGGTGCCATGATATTAATTTTCTGAATGTTGAGTTTTAAGCCAAGTTTTTCACTCTCCTCTTTCATTTTCATCAAGAGGTTCTTTAGTTCTTCTTCACCTTCTATTGTTTGGAAAAGTTTAAGAAGAATTGGTATTAATTCTCCTTTAAATGTTTAGTAGAATTTATCACTGATGCCATCTCATTCTTAAGCAACGTAAGACCACAAAGTTCTCTCTGCCATCAATTTGTGAGAAAAACTCACCATAAATTTAATTAAACAAATGAAGTCACCAAGTAAGTCCAATGATGCACTGAATTATACTTTAGCCCAATTTCCTTTCTTTATTTTGATTTTTGTATTAGACAGAATGTTATTTTAATTTGTCAAATAATGTCAAAAATTGAAACAGACTTATACAATACAGTAAACTTGGCCATCTCCCACAATATTATGTTTAACTTAATAAGGAAAAGATTTAGAATTTTCACTTGGAAGTTTAAATTTTTTTCTTTTAAAATTTAAACTGAGTAATAGAAGACAAAGATCTACTGCTTCCTAAGTTATTCTTTTTTTAGAATAGAAAAGATCCTGTAATGCTTTTTACATTGCTTTCTGAATTTGTCCAAATTGTGAAGAACAGTATATACACTCTCTAACTCAAAACTACCAATATCTCCATTTTCAAGCATAGAATATATTAAAATGGGGCTTGTACATAAAGTTTAATGTTAACAAATTCAAACTGATGGGTGCTAAGCAAATATAGTAATTCTCTTCTGCGTAAGCTCTTACCAGAATTACTAAGTTTGATTAAATACCACAAGTAAATCCATCTGGGAAAATAAATATTTAAGAAGAGTATGAACAATTAGTGAGGGGAAAAAGAGAATATTATTAAATATTAAATGTTTAATATTTAAATATTAAAATGTTCCTAAAATACAGTGATTAAATCAATACTGTTTTGGTATAATAATAGACAGACATGTGTGACAGAATATTCAGCTTAGAATAACCCATCTGGGAATGTATGAACTTAATGTATGACTAAGAAAGGCATCACAATAAATAAGGAAAGGAATCATCAGTCATGAAAAGCGATGGGCATTCTTCTTAGCCACTAGGGGAAATAAAATCAAGTTAAACAGTAATCTTAAATGAACTCTGGATGGATCTACTATGAATAATAATAAACTCAAATAAATTCTACATCCATTCACTATTTAAAAAAGGGATGCGTATAACAAAGGGTGTACAACGATTTAAACAAAACAATTCAGTGCAATGTCAATCAAAATATCAGCAAATTATTTTGTGGATACTGAGAGAAACTTACTGTAAAGTTTCTATGGGAAAACAAAAGACCCAGAAAAGCCGAAACAACATTGAAGGAGAAGAATAAAGTAAGAGAACTGATACTGCCCAACGTTAAGACTTAACTATAAAGTTACAGGAGTTAAGAGAGTGTGGTACTCATGAAAGGACAGACAAATGGACCAATGGAAAGAACAGACAGCACAGAAACAGACCCACACAAATGGAACCAATTTATCTTTCACAAAAGTAATTCAATGAAAAGAGGACAGTCTTTCACCAAGTGGTGCTGGAACAACTTGACATCTGTATACAAAAAAGAAAAGAAAGAAAAGAAAAAGATTCTAAGATACGGATTTTAAAACTTTCACAAAAATGAGCTCTAAACAGGTCACAGCCTTAAAATAATATATGAACTATTAAACTCCTAGAAGATAACATGGGAGGCTATCTGGGTGACCTTGGGTTTGGTAATGACTTTTATAGATATAATGACAAAGCATGATCCATGAAAGGAAAATTGTTAAGCTGGACTTCATTAAAATTAAATCTTCTTCTCTGTGAAAGACACGGGCAGCCAAATGAAAAGTCAACTCACAAGTAGGAAAAAAACTTTACAAAATATATATATTATAAAATTCTTGCATTCAAAATATACAAAAAACTCTTAAAATGCAAAAATATGATATACAATAGAATACTATTCACCCCAAAAAAGAATGAAATAATGCCATTTGCAACAACATGGATGGACCTACAGAATATCATACTAACTGAAGTCAGAAAGAGAAAGATAAATATAATATCCCTTATGTGTGAAATCCAAAATATGACCCTAATGAACCTATCTACAAAACAGACTCACAGACACAGAGAACAGACTTGTGGTTGCCAAGGGGAAGAGGGGATGGGGAGGGATGAATGAGAAATTTGGGATCAGCAGATGCAAACTATTATATAGAGAATCGATAAACAACAAGGTCCTACTCTATAGCACAGGAAACTATATTCACATCTGTGATAAGCCATGATTGAAAAAATATGGAAAAGGAAACATATGTATACATGCATGTGTGTGTAGAGGCATCCCTGGTGGCTAAGGGGTAAAGAATCAGCCTGCTAAGCAGGAGATGTGGGTTTGATCACTGGGTTGGGAAGATCCCCTGGAGAAGGAAACTACAGCCCTCTTCAGTATTCTTGTCTGGAAAATCTCATGGAGAGAAGAAACTGGCGGGCTGCAGTTCATGGGGTTACAAAACAGCTGGACATGACACAGTGACTACAGAACAATTACACACACACACACACACACACGTACATATATGTAGAACTGAATCACTTTGCTGTGCAGTAGAAATACGCCATTGTAAATCAACTATATTTCGATTTAAAAACTTAACAATATGAAAATAAACAATCCAATTTAAAATTTGGAAAAAAGTATCATCAATAGACACCTCACAAAAAAGATATCAGATGCCATGTAAGTATATGAAAAGATGGTGTACATCATATGTCATCAGGAGCTTTTAAATTAAAACAACAGTAAGATACAACTACAAAACTATGAGAATGGCCAAAATCCAAAACTGATACCACCAAATGCCGATGATGAGGCGCAGCAATAGGAACTTTCATTCATTATTAGCTGGAATGCCACGAGGTACACACTCTAGAAAAGTCAGTATAGCAGTCTCACAAAAATAAACACCATTTTAACATATGATCCAGCGATCTCTTTCCTTCATATTTACCCAAAGGAGCCGGAAGCTTATGTCTACATCAAAGTCTACACGTGAGTTTATAGCAGCTATATTCATAATTGCCAAAACTTAGAAGCAATCAAAATGTTCTTCAATAGATAGACAAACTACTGTATATCCAGGTGATGGAATATTGTTGTTGTTAACTTACTCATTCGTATCCAACTCTTTGCAACCCAATGGACTGCAGCACACCAGACTTCCCTGTCCTTCACCATCTCCCAGAACTTGCTCAAACTCATGTCCATTAAGTCAGTGATGCCAACTCAGTAATAAACAGAAATGAGCTCTCGAGCTAAGGAAAGACATAGAGAAACCTTAAACGCATCACACTATGTGAAAGAAGCCAGAATGAAAAGGCAGCATACTGAACGATTCAAAGTATATGACATTATGGAAAATGTAAAACTATTGAGCCAATAAAAAGATCAGTGGTTAGAAGGGAGGAAGACATGAAAAGGTGAAGTTCAGGGGACTTTAGTGAAACTATTCTGTCTCATACCAGGAATAGTGGATACAAAACATAATATATTAACTTTAAAAAAAAAAAAATTGGCCATGCTGCATGGCATGTGGGATCTCAGTTCCCTCACCAGGGATCAAACTCTCATCCCATGCATTGTTAGCACAGAGTCTTAACCATTGGACCATCAGTGAAGTCCATGTCAGAATTTTTAGATTGTACAGTACAAAGAGTGATAATGTAAACTGTGAAGTTTAAATAATGATTTGTCAATATTGGCCCTAATGTAAACCATGAACTTGGGGTGGTAATATTTGTGAGTTATAACAAATGTACCACATTAATGCAAGATTTTATAATAATAAGGGATGTGGGGGAAGGAAAAGGCTATGGGACATTTTCAAACAATTTTCTGTAAATTTGAAATTGCTTTCAAAAATTAAGTGAAATAAAAACATTTTCAGAAATTAAACACATATTCTAATGTAAAGAAATTATATATAATGTATACCCAATTATTATGAGAAAAATGAGGAAAAAATTAAAAATCCAGTGATATGGATCTCTGAGTAAAATATTACTTCTGGCTGGGAGGATTATGAAAATATTCAAGGAAGACACTTTCTTGGACATAAGCATAGAAGGACAGGGTAAAATTCTGAAAGATGCAGAACTGCAGGTTGAGGAATTAAGTGTGGTAAGAATATGAGAAATGTATCAGGGGAAAATAGAGCTTATTCAGGGAGTGAATCCAACCTGATAGAGAGTGGAGAGTATGAAAAACTAACTAATGGATAAAGAAGATGTGGTACATATATTCAGTGGAATATTACTCAGCTATCAAGAAGAATGGCGTAATGCCATTTGCAGCGATATGGATGGACCTAGAAATTGTTACACTGAGTGAAATAAGTCAGACAGAAAAAGATAAATATCATATTATATCCTTTATATGTAAGATCTAAAAGGAAACTATACAAATGAACTTATTTACAAAACAGGAACAGACTTACAGACTTATCATTACAGGGCAGGGGAGGAAGGATGAGAAGAGATAGGAAGTTTGGGATTGTACAAATTGTACATTCAATCTGTGTACATACAATTGGGATTGTATGTACATGCCGCTACATTTAAAATGGATAACTGACAAGGGCTTATTGGACAGCACAGGGAACTCTGCTCAATGTTATGCGGCAGCCTGGATGGGAGGGGAGTTTCTGGGAGGGTGGATACACATGTATAGGGCTGAGTCCCTTTGCTGGCTACCTGAAACTATCCCAACACTGTTAATCTGCTACACTTCAATATAAAAGTTTAAGAAAAAAAGAAAAACTAACTAAAGCTAGACAGAGAAACTAAAACCTCAAGTTCCTTCATAAAACTGTTCACTTGGCAACAATTAAATTAATGAAATTAGGAAGAGTCTGCTCAGGGAACAGCTTATTCAACAGTTACAGGCAAGTTAAATACCTAGAAAGAAGCCATAATCAAAACAGTCCTCAACAAAACACAACCAGAGTCATCTAATCATCGGCTGAATCCCCTGTTCACAGGTTTCTTCCTAAGCAGTTCTTGAATTATTTTCAAAGGAACTACAAACTCTTTATGGTGAAACAAACTACAAATTTACTGAATTTAAATACCTATGTAGCATTTACCTCAAATCCATACTGGAGGCATAGAGATTATACCTCATGAATAAATAACACAATATCACTCATTTTCCTACTCAACAGTCTCCAGGCCATGCGTGTGTAAAGAAAATCTCAGTTTTTATCTTTTCCCTGGCATCTTGTTTTTATTTCTTCACCCTCCTCACTCAAACATTTATAGTTTATAAGGCACAGACTCCACTTATGTCCTATTCTGGAAAAAAACATTCCTAGCTCTTTAGGGTCTACCTCACCAGTTACTGTTCACAGAACTTGGAACACAGTTATTCATCATAAGTCTATAGAACAAACAAACGCAAGTAACTCCAGCGAATGAAGTATTAAATTTTGTGGCTGACCATTGCTTCTTCTATTGTCTCTGCTGTGATTTCTCTCTCACTTCTCACTTCCTTTACACTGTCTGATCTCACTGGGACACTTCTCTCTCATGTCAGATCATGCAGTGATTTCAGTAGGTTCTTCTTATCTCACACCAGGCTCACTGCCTCCAAAACCATGGATATCAGTTGCCTACAATGCAGAGTGCGTTCTGTGTGCCTTTGGTGTGCTGTTCTCTGTACTCTGTCAATGGCCTAAGGACAGTTTCAAGGTTTCCTATTCCAATAAAGAACTCGACCCCAGCTCTGTTGGGGTCTTAAGAGATAATTGCTTCACTGTTATCTCAGAAGTCACACCTGGTCATATTGCCCATATTGGCCTTTCCTTGTCCAGATGGTCCATCTGGTCTCTAAGCTACACAGAGCCCCCTGGATTCTGTCTTGCTCTCACAGGTCTGAGGTTAGTTGCAAAAAAGTATAGATTCTACCACTATGCAGCTACAAGTCAAAAGTTGCTTGATTTCCATGTAAGTCCTTAAATCTGAAATTATATGAAAGATTCTGTATGTATAGAAATTATCCTTTTTTTTCCCCCTGGGGAAGAGGTTTGTAATTTTTATCTGATTCATCAAGATACCACAACAGGGGATGGCCAAATAATTTCTCACCTGGACTGGAGCACCATGGACAGTGAAGGAGGGATAACAGGAATTGAGTTGTGACACGTGTTAACCTGACCTGGGCAGGCAAACAAGGATGCATATTGTTCTAACCCCCAAAGTTTACCCTCACTTCCTCTTCTGAATAGAGTTCTTTTCTCTCAGAGTAGAGCAGGGCAAGGAGAAACATAGCTGTGCTTAACAGTCAATGCTATACTTAGGTTCAAAACTGCTACTATAATAGTAGGCACAGAATTGTTGGTTTTCTTTTCAGCCCCTTAATTCTTAGGTTTATAAAACCTATCTTTCAATGTCTCAAGTCAGCAAATATTTACTGACTGTTTCATTACATGCTTTGTCCTAGGTGTTCGTGCTAAAGCCAGTGAACACAAGAGATCAAAAGCATTGCATTTTGATCTGCATTCATGGGATTTACACTCTATCAGAGATGAATAGTTTATTTAAAAATAAAAATCACCCAGAAAAAATCATAAATCAAAAAGACATACGCACGCCAATGTTCACTGCAGCACCATATACAATAGGCAGGACATGGAAACAACTTATATGTCCATCAACAAATAAATGAATAAAGAAGATGTGGTACATATGGAATATTATCAACCGTGAAAGGGAACAAAATCCAGTCATCAAAATCCAGTCCATCATGGATGGACCTAGAGACTATTGTACAGAGTGAAGTAAGTCAGAAAGAGAAAAACAAATACTGTATATTAACACATATATATGGAATTTTTTTTAAAAATGGTGTAAATGATCTTATCGCAAAGTAGAAATAGAGACAAGTGTGTGAATACCAAGAGTGAATGGGGGTGGGATGAACTGGGAGATGGGGACTGACATATACACCGTATAGAAATTATATATATAAACTATTAATAGGGAACTGGTGAGAGCCTACCGTAGAGGACCGGGAACTCTACTCAATATTTGTGACCAAAATATTCACCAAGCTAAGTGAATACAGCTATATCCATACAGCAGTATGCACTTAGCTGTATTATAGAAACTAACAC
Source organism: Bison bison bison (assembly GCF_000754665.1). Lineage (NCBI taxonomy): Eukaryota > Metazoa > Chordata > Mammalia > Artiodactyla > Bovidae > Bison > Bison bison. The sequence goes on along the minus strand of NW_011495024.1, from coordinate 3,687,693 downwards.
AACACTATAAAGTAACGATACTCCAATGAAAATTAATAAAGACAAAAAATAAAAACACAAATGCACAATATTAATATGACAGAAGGAAAAGAAATGCTTTGGAGAAAACTCAAGTGAGGTAAGAAATGGTGCTAGTGAGGTTATGCGGGGAGTGAGGATAAGTAGCATGTGATAAAAAATAGTTTCAAAGGATATATTCTGTCAAATTAGACTGCAATTTTTTAAGAAAATAAAGTTTACTTTAAGAGAATAAAAATTAGAAGTTGTTTAGTTCAACAGGTCATGAATATCTTTAAATTACTGGTAAATTCAGAATCTATCACAAATATTTCATAGCAAGTGAATTAAGCAAGTATTTACACATGAAAATTTTTTTACTTTAAATACAAAAGAACTGAAGAAGATGTTCAAATTGAATGACAGTAATGTAATAAAATAATCTATACATTAAAGAGTCATAATCTAAAGCAGTGCATAACTCTGGCATGGTGATTCAATTACATGCTGGTGATTCAATTACATACCGACCTCCTTATTGAGTTTGGTGCTGGTATCTCTGGAAACCACATCATTCAAACACATAGAAATATGTAGTATACTTTGCTTCAGAGTAGGAAGTTGTCTTTTTAGAGACAAAAAGACAATAAAACAAAGCGTCTACAAATAGAGGGCATATATTTCAAACATAGACAAATGTCCACATTCTTATAAGTGGTAGACAAATAGTTGCTGCTCAGTGAATACTTTTAGCTATGAGCCTTTTAAGAAGTTATAATCATGTTCACCTTCTAAATCACTGCACTAATTTCACAGATGAAAGACAGGTACATGGTTATATACAGAGGCTTTAGACAAGACGCTGCCGAACGAACACATTAGTCAGTAATATGTTGGTTCATTTAATAGCATCACAGAGCCATTCCCAAAGCAGTATTTTACCAGGGATGCTCCTGAACAGCAAGGTATATAGTACCCAGCTTCTTCTTTTTTTTTTTTTTAGTACCCAGCTTTTTAAAGTAAAATGTTATTAGTAGTTAATTGGAAATTTCAGTTTCAATATAAATAGCTAGTAACATCATTTTGTCTATAATATAAACAGACTAATCTGTTAAGTTTTTCACTGTTTTTAACCTGTAGAAGACCTCAGCCATTTATGAAGGGATGTGTGTCTTTATACAGGGGAGGTAGTGCTGGGTAGGTAATTAAGACTTCCCTCCTCTGGACTCTCATTGGACTTCAGTATCAAAGCATATTTCACCCATGTTCAATCATTATTTACTTTTACTTTTCACTATTAGATCACTAAATTCCTCACAAACAAGGTGCATTTTTATTTATTCCTGCATTACCAGTGTGGAATTCACAATAGCATCTCAACGTACTTTTGTGGAACAAATACTACATGAATCAGTTGGGTGAAGAAGTAAGCAAGGGTTTAACATTCCCCAGATACAGAAACAACTGAGCACAGACTTTGATTTTTCTTTCTGGATAAGGATTTACTGACAACTTGCTACACCTAGTTTGGCTCAAGAACCGGGAGGATCCCAAATATAAATAACTTTTTCGAAATAAGGCTTAAGGAGGATAACGCCATGTCTGCTCAACATTCATTTCCATATATAACCCTGCTCTTTCTTCCAGAAAAATCCCTAATTTTGTAAAGGTGTCCTCTCTCCCCTCTAAGCCAGTTGTGTTGGCCACATTTCCTCTTGCTTGTTAATAATCTGGGCAACGACTATGTGACAATGGATATAAGGGGAAGTCCATCAGGTGGTTTCTGGGAAAATCTCATTAGTCTCATAAATAAAAGCAAAGAAAGTCAGCTGCTTTGTGTGCCTATGGATGATGCTGAATTTGGGTATCATTCCTGAAATTGCTGCAGCCCTGTTGTAACTAGAGAAACTAAGAACCAAAGAACAGAGCCAAGAGAACTAAAGAAAATCTGTGCCAGAGCCCTAATCAATTAAGCCTGGATTCTCTTGCTTTTTTAGTGTCTTAATATTTTTAAATGGAATATAATAGCTTTACAATGTTCTGTTAGTTTTTGCTGTACAGCAAAGTGAATCAGCTATACTTAGACATGTATTTCTTCTTTTTTGGGTTTCCTTCCCATTCAGGTCACCACAAAGCGCTGAGGTCCACTGTGCTGTACAGTAGGTTCTCACTAGCTGTCTATTTTATACATATTAGTGTACATATGTTAATTCCAATCTCCAAATGCCAAGTGCCACATCCCACCCATCTTCCACCTCGGTATCCATACATTTGTTCTCGATGTCTGTGTCTCTATTTCTGCTTTGCAAACAACTTTCATCTACACCATTTTTCTAGATTCCACATAAATGTATCAATATGACATTTCTCCTGACATCACTCTGTATGACAGTCTCTAGGTCCATCCACATCTCTGCAAATGGAATAATTACATTCCTTTTTATGGCTGAGTAATATTCCATTGTATATTTATATGCCACATCTTCTTTATCCAATCCTCTGTTGATGGACATTTAGGTTGCTTCCATATTTTGGGTACTGTAAACAGTGGTGCAGTAAACCCTGGGGTGCATGTATCTTCTTGATTTATGGTTTTCTCCTGATATATGCACAGGCATGGGATACCTGGTAGCTCTATTTTTCATTTTTTAAGGAACCTCCATACTGTTCTCCATATTGGCTATACCAATCTACATTCCTACCAACAGTGTAAGAAGGTTCCCTTTTCTCCATACGATTTCTAGCATCTATTGTTTTTAGATTTTTTTGATGATGACCATTTTGACTGGTTTTAGGAGAAATTCACTGTAGTTTTGATTAGCATTTCTGATATTTTTAACCATATATGATTAAATTATAAAAGATGATACAACAGTCCATGGAAAAAAAATTTTATACATGATGTTCTAGACAGATATAAACCAATATTAGCTGTGATTATCTTCAGGGGAAAAATGGACTATGAAGAAACTATCTTCAGTTTATACTCTTTTATATTACTGTTATGAAACCAGAAGATGGAAACGGCTCTGAAATTTAACCTTAAGCTGAAATTTAAGCTGAATTTAAACTTAAGCTGAATATTGCATGCAATGGAGGGCACCACTTTTTCCTAGTTTTATTGAGATATAATTGATAAATATCATGGTATAAGTTTAAGGTGTATAGCATAATGATTTGACTTACAAATATTGTACAATGATAACCAAATAATTTTAGATAGCATTCATCATCTTATGTAGATAAAATGAAAAGAGAATACAAAAAAAAGAAAAAAAAATTTTTCCTTGAGATAAAAACTCTTAAGATTTAATCTCTTAACATTTTTCTTATATATCATATAGCAGTGTTAACCATGATGTACATTAGTCACCATGATGTACACTACATCCCTAGTACTTACTTAGAACTGGAAGCTTGTAATTTTGACCCTTCCTCCAATTTCCCTCTTCTCCACCTCTGATAACCGCAAAGCTGATCTCTTTTCCTGAGTTTCTTTTTGTTGCTGTTGTTTCAGATTCCACAAATAAGTGAGATCATACAGTATTTGTCTTTCTCTGTTGGACTTAGCTAATACCCTGAAGGCCCATCCATGTTGTCCCAAATGGCAGAATCTCCTCATTTTTATAGCTAAACAGTATTCCACTGTACACAGGTAACACAATTTCTTTATCCGTTCGTCCATCAATGGTTGTTTCCACTGTCGTGGTTATCATAATGCTGCTCTGAAAATGGGGGGTGCAGATATCTTTCCTCATTAATGTTTTCATTTCCTTTGGCTATATTCCCCAAACTGCTGGATCATATGGTAGTTCTATTTTTCATTTTTGAGGATCCTCTATACTGTTTCCCACAGTGGCTCTACTAGTTTACAATCCCACCAAGAGGACAGGATTCCCTTTGCTCTGCAACCTCATCAGCATTTGTTATCTTTTGTCTTTTTGATGATGACCATTTTAAAAGGTAGGAGATGATATCTCAGGGTGGGTTTGACTTGCATTTCACTAATGACTAGTGGTGATAAGCATCTTTTCACGTATCTGTTTGCCCTTCACACATCTTTGGGAAAATGTCTATTCAGTTCTTTTGTCTATTTTTGATTGCATTATTTGGGGTTCTGCTATTGCTATTTGTTATTTTGGAATTGCATGACCTTGTTATATATTTTGGACATTAACCCCTTATCACATACTGTGGTTTGCATAATATGGTTTCGCATCCCATATGCTGCCTTTTCGTTTTGTTAATTGTTTCTTTTGCAGTGCAGAAGCTTTTTAGTTTGTTGGAGTCCCACTTGTTTATTTTTTATTTTGCTGCTTGTGCTTTACGTGTCACTAATGACTTTCAGCAATACCAATATATAAAATTTATTGATTCCTTACCATAGTTCAGAAGGCATCTTCCTGACACAAAAATAAAATTGTGAGTGTGGTTATTATTTTTCTTTATCAAAAAGGAGCCCTGTTCAGTCTTTTGTCTCTTCAGAGGCAGATTTCTACTGCACGAGAATATTTAAAAGTATAATGACAGTTTCATATCCTAATTGTTTGAGTCTGTGTTTTAAGGAGACTTAGAATGTAGAGCAGTAACATATTTGAAATGATGAACAATATCAAGTGTTTAAGTAAACTTCATTTTTCTATCCAGTGAATCATTAGCCCAATCATCTGAGTAACTTATTTTTAATAACGTGCAGAACTTATTATTAAATGTTAGAACACCATCTATCTTATATGAACTATAAGCAAGACGTGGCAATGCTTCCTTTTTCCTTCACACTACTCCAAGTCACTTTAATGAAGAGAAAGCAAACTGAAAAATAATCAGTATGAAAATAAAACTCAACCAGGGTTGATACAACATTAATTATTAATTTTTGGTCCTTGGCCTACATGCCCAAGAGCATGAACAAATAAGTCTTTTAGATATAGTGAACATGTACCAAAATCTACTTAAATACAAAAGAAATATTGAGCACCACTTTTGGAATGACAAATAAATACTAAAAACTCTTTAGAGAATAAAGTCTTTTGAATTTAAAATGTGTGTGTTTTATTATTAATTAATTCATTCTTCACTATTAATTCCTATGTGTGTGTGCATGTATATATACACACACATAGGATAGACTGACATTAATATTGATAGCTTTGCAGGAAAGCCAGGCTCCTACGGAACCAAATCACACTTTTCAGTCCTTATTCAACTAGGTATCTCTGATTCTCATCTCATCTTGCAAACAACATCTTACTCAAACTGTGTTTCCATGATGTAGAAGGGCAAATAGGGGCACCTCAAGGCCATCTGCATCCTAATACACACAAACTATGAATATATACCGTTGCTAGCTTTGAAGATGAAAGAGGGGCCACCACCCAAGAATAGAAGCTAGAAAAGGTAATGAAGTATAATAGATTCCTCCTTAGAGCTATCATAATTAATGCCGTCCTGCTGACACCTTGATTTAGCCCACTGAGACTAATTTTCAGAATTCTTATCTGAAGAACCGGAAGATAATTAGTTCATGGTGTTCTAATCCATCAGGCTTGGAGCATAATTTGTTAACAACAACCAGAGAAACTAATATATATGTGGCTACTGTAGCTATTTTCTCTTGGCTTTCCCCTTATTGTCCCGGCTCTTTCTAGCCAGAGCTTTCTATGGGATGCTCCTCCTCTTGTTCCCACTGGTTTAGTATTGATATCTCCTTAGGCTCTCCCACTGCTCCCCTCTTATTACATGAATACTCCAAAGTAAAGAGCTAAAAAGCATAGACTTCAGACTCCAATTGAGATTAATTTGTATCCTAGTTTACTTACTAAATAAGTAATCTTTTCAGATAATGTGGTTTTCCATTTTACAGAAATTCCATTTTGTTACTTGAATCATTTTTATATGTTGATTTTTGAATTCTTTTGTTGACAGTAAACATACTTTCCTTGATTGCACTGAATATAGCCTTAATAGCTGCTTTAAATCTTCATCTGCTAAGACTGTCCCTCTGTAGTTCTTGGTAGTCATTTACCTTGAGATGGGGTCACATTTGATTGTTTCCTAAGCAATTGTGAATTGTGTCCTGTCCTTTTATATTGTTGCGGTTCTACTATACACCGCCGAAGAACACTGATGTATTTGTTTTAACGAGCAATCCACTTGGTAGGACTCAAACTGCAAACTGCAAAATGCTTGGTGGCAGTGCAGATCTCAGAGCAGTAATAACGTTAGCAGCGGTAACTGAATTGACGTCTGTCCCCCATATAGATGGCTAAGTATCAGCCAGAGACCCGGGCAGAGTTTATGCACAAAATGTGGGTCTCCCTCTCTCTGGATTTCTCTTTTCTAGAACTACTCCTTGACTTTCAAAAGGCCCTGAATTTTGTCTTCGGAGAGACTGTGCTTGTTCTTTCAAAGGTTTAGCGACCACAATCTTCAGGCTAAAAACCTTAAAAATGTAAAACCGATCGGCCCCAATTCTATTTCCCAAGGCTGGCTTCTCTCCAGAATCTTCCTGCTTTTGTTAAACTCTCTGGAGCCCTCAGGCAATTGCTGTTTGCTTTGCTTTTATTATTTGGACCAAATATTTGGTCTGGAGAAGACATTTGCATCCCAAAGCAAATACAATAACAATAAGATATGGGCTATAATAAGATATGGGCTTCTCAGGTAGCGCTACTGGTAAAGAAATAGCCTCCCCATGCAGGAGACATAAGAGAGGTGGGTTCAATACCTGGTTCTTGAAGATCCCCTGGAGGAGGGCGTGGCAACCCACTTCAGTACTCTTGCCTGGAGAATCCCATGGACAGAGGAGCCTGGCAGGTTACAGTCCATGGGCTCACAGAGAGTCGGACATGACTGAAGCGCCTTAGCATGCATGCACAGCACGGCTGTAGTGTGCTTCCTATGTGCTATGAATGTTCTATACACTTAATATTGACTTATTGGATCCTCACAACAATATAATGGGAGGACACTATTATTTGCCCCCACTTTACAGATGAGAAAACAAAGGTACAGAAAGTTTAAGCAGTTTTCCAAAGATTACCAGAGTTTCTCTATAATCTGTATGCCTAATCACTATGGAATATAGCACACATCTTGAACTTCAACTTCTGCTCTTGCATTTATATAAAGTGATCTTAAATGCAGTTACTCGCCTGAAATTATTACTTCATTGTTTGATAAATGTATTTTAAAAAAATTGATTTATGGTGCTTTAATGTTTATAAAATGTATATTAAAAAACAACACCTCATTTACCAGTTAATTTAAATGGCTACTTCATGATGCATTTTGAATACTTTCAGAATATATGCTTCTAAAAAAGCAGAGGTTTTATTAAGAGAGTGGCACAATTGTATTAATACTCCCTATTCTATAACTTCATTTTTCATAAAAACTGAAAGTGTCACAGTCTGATATATCTCTCTATTGATAACTAAGTCTATTGATAACTGTGGCATTTTGTAACTTTAATTACAAGATTATATAATTTAGAAATATGAAACACTCAGGATTTCATATAAAATAATAGACTATTTCAGTAAATTTAAACATAAAAATCACATTAAGAATATCGCTGAACATGTTATGTATAGTCCTCTGGGCAAGTACCAGTTTCTAATAGAATTCTAAAGAACAGCATAATGAGATTAAATTGTTCCCCGGAGAAAAAATTTAAGTGACTTTTATATTAATAGCTTTAATATTATTTCCATTTGTCTTAGAAATGATGTAGTAATATAAAGTCCAAAGAAAATTCAAAAGAATGCCAAGTTCCACAAACTCAATCCCTTCCTTCTGCTAATACAATAATTATATCTACTCTTCTATGATAACACACATCATACAGCACTATAATTGTCCTTCTATTCTTGCATTAGACTGTGAATCCATTGATGGCAAAACTCACTTATTATTCATCTTTCTACCCACAGAGGTTTATAAAGCATATCTTCTAAACATTCAAAGTTTGCATTAAATATATGAATGATTAGAACTGACTTATTCATACTAAGCAATGTTTATAATTACATTGTAATTTTATAGATATTTAAAGCATCATTTATAATTTAAATTATAGGAAACTACCAAAAAAACCCTACCAATTACCTATAGTAATGAGGAAAATACAACATGAATGAATGATACTAATCAGAACCATTGAAATTAAAAATTTTAATCTCCTTCCCCCAAAAAGCAGGATATAACGGACAAATACTGGTTTAATTTTAGTTTTTGTTTCTTGGTTCAAGCTACTAATAGTCTAACAATAAGGCATCCATAGTCAAGCGGCTACAAGCAAAAGTCAGAAGGGAAAGGACCCTACAATTCTCCTGCTGCTGCTGCTTCAGTTGTGTCTGACTCTGTGCAAGCCCACAGATGGCAGCCCCCATCCCTGGGATACTTCAGGCAAGAGTACTGGAGTGGGTTGCCAGTGCCTTCTCCTACAATTCTCCTAGAAACAGCTAAACCAATAGATAGAAAGGATAGTCAATGTTATTTTTGTATATACCCTCCTAAACACTAATACGAGTAAGTCACTTAATATATTCATGATGTTAAAACAAACGCAATGCATTGTCAACAAGTGAAACTATTAAAAATAGTATTTGAAAAAAAAATCAATAAATTTCACAGATTGTAAAACAAAAGCCCTTTCCACTATACTGTCTCACTTCTCAATTCATATCTGTGCTTCTATGAAACAGAATCCTAAGTTAAACTAGATATTACAAAAATAAACTTGAATGGAGAAAGAATTCATTGAAAATGCTTCTGAATTAAGGTATAATGAAACAAATGGCCCAAAGCATAGGATCATCTACATTATTAAACTTTATTAACTAGAACACACACAAAAATGAGCAAATATTATCACTGACATATATTATAATGTCAAAATCATAAAAAATCATCAGATTTAGTGATTATTAAATGATAGTATATAAGGCATATTTAGCATCCATTTAACAGTGGCTGTTTTTATTGTTTTATTTATTCCTTTTCTCATACCTGTATATGCCTTTGATTGAACTGCTACTAATCCCTGACTGCCTTTTCCCTGGCCTTGGCAGTTTGCTTCTCTGCAACCGTGGCTCTTTCAGGAATCCCTTCCCCCTCCCTCCAGTTCCCCAGCCAGTGATCCTGCCAGTTTGATGATGGCACAGTTAGGTTAAAATATAGTCAGTGATACTGTTTGCTTATTTGTGTGTGTGATCTAGTTAATAAGATTTAATAATTTAGATGGTCCTATGCTTTTGACCATTTGTTTCATTATACCTGAATTAATTCAGAAGCATTTTCAATGAACGTTTTCTCCATTCAATTTTATTTTGTAATGTCTAATTTAATTTAGGTCTCCATTTCACAGAAGCACAGCTATAAAGTGAGAAATGACACGGCATAATAGAAAGGGCTTTGGTTTTACAATCTGTGAAATTTACTGATAATTCTTTTTTTAAAATACTATTTTTCACTAAATTTGATGACTGGGGCTTCCCAGGTGGCACTAGTAGTAAAGAACCTGCCTGCCAATGCAGGAGATGTAAGAGATGCAGGTTCCATCCTAGGGTGGGAGAAGGGCATGGCAACCCACTCCAGCATTCTTGCCTGGAGAATCCCACGGACAGAGGAGCCTGGAGGGCTACAGTCCATGGGTTCACACAGAGTCAGACACGACTGAAACGACTCAGCACGCACAGACCTGATGATAAAGACTGACCTTCCTTAAAGCCACAGAGTGAATATGTGGCACAATGTATTCTTAACCAGTTCTCAAATTCTAGAAAACCTAGCTTTTAGCCCAGATATGGATGTGAGAGTTGGACTGTGAAGAAGGCTGAGTGCCGAAGAACTGATGCTTTTGAACTGTGGTGTTGGAGGAGACTCTTGAGAGTCCCTTGGACTGCAAGGAGATCCAACCAGTCCATTCTGAAGATCA
>NW_011495024.1:3675196-3677656 GCF_000754665.1 Bison bison bison | reverse complement strand
GGTGTTCTTTGGAAGAAATGATGCTGAAGCTGAAACTCCGGTACTTTGGCCACCTCATGCAAAGAGTTGACTCATTGGAAAAGACTCTGATGCTGGGAGGGATTGGGGGCGGGAGGAGAAGGGGACGACAGAGAATGAGATGGCTGGATGGCATCACTGACTCGATGGACGTGAGTCTAAGTAAACTCCGGGAGTTGGTGAGGGACAGGGAGGCCTGGCGTGCTGCAATTCATGGGGTCGCAAAGAGTCAGACACGACTGAGCGACTGAACTGATCTGATCTGATATCAACAATATGCAAAATAAATCTGAAGAATGAGAGGAGATAGACAGAAGTAGATACAGAAGCAGACTAGTGATCTAGAGCCACCTAAAACCTGGGGGGCAGGGAACAAAAAATTAACAGAAGCAAGGAAGGGCATATACAGAGGATACAAGAAAATTTGGCCAAAAGGGATGGGCACTGATCCTGCGGTCATTTTCTCCTTGTATTTATTTGTATTGTCTCCACTCTCAGGATTTTAAAGGCCCTGTGAGCAGCTATTCATATAAAGCTGAAAAGCTCTTGGCCTGTTTTCTACTGGTATGCTTTAAACAAGAATAAAAGCTGAATTATGTTCAATGGAATTACATACTGATCTGGAATTACATATAATTAAACTGATCTGGATCAGTTTAATCATACTTTTTTTAAAAAGTAGATATTTTAGAAAACCTCTTTTAATAAAGTATTTCAGAAGGCTTCTTATGCCACTTATACTACTAGTTCTGTCTTCCCTGATGGCTCAGCTAGTCAAGAATCTGCCTACAATGCGGGAGGACCTGAGTTCAATCCCCGAGTTGGGAAGATCACCTGGAGAAGGGGACATCTACCCACTCCAGTATTCTGGCCTGGAGAATTCCACGGACTCTATAAAATCCATGGGGTCACAAAGAGTCGGACACGACTGAGCGACTTTCACTTTCGTTTTGTGTTCTAGTTATTTTACTAATAAGCCACAATAATCAATTCTGTGGAATCAAAGCTTCATTAAATTAAGTAATATTTTTCCTGTTTCATCTTACACATCTGTTTTTGTTATCAATAACCTTCATGATGTGTTTGACACAAATGATGTTGGGGATTTCCCATTAAATTTCCTACAACTTTATAAAAACGAAGCATTTACTTGGTGGGACCTAAGAATACAAGGCAAATGGTGCTTAACCACAAAAAAGAAAAGGCATGGTTCTAAGTGAAGTTTTTTTTTCATTATCATCAAGTGTGTTTGTATTGCTATGTGGATAATAAATGTATCAGTATTATTAACAGCATTGAATTACATAAGGAAGTTTAGAATTTTTTTTAAAAAAAACAAGGCTTCTTAAAGTTGATCATAAGAGAGTGGGGGAATTAAGTAATACACAAGATTCTTTTTGATACACTCTTTAACGTGTAGGGAGAGAAACAATTTCTAGCACTGACATACATACACTGCTACTGCTAAGTCACTTCAGTCATGTCCGACTCTGTGCGACCCCACAGACAGCAGCCCACCAGGCTCCCCCGTCCCTGGGATTCTCCAGGCAAGAACACTGGAGTGGGTTGCCATTTCCTTCTCCAATGCATGAAAGTGAAAAGTGAAAGTGAAGTCGCTCAGTCGTGTCCGACCCTCAGAGACCCCATGGACTGCAGCCCACCAGGCTCCTCCATCCATGGGATTTTCCAGGCAAGAGTACTGGAGTGGGGTGCCAACACTACCATGTGTAAAACAGAGAGCTGCTGTATAGCACAGGGAGTTCCATGAGACCTAGAGGGGTAGGATGAGGGTGCGGTGGGCACAGGGAAGTGTGAGGGAGGCTCAAGGAGGGCACATGTGTATACCTAGAGCTGATTCATATTGTTGTACAGCAGAAACTCACACAACACTGGAAAGCAATCACATTCCAATTAAAAAAATAAAGCAGATGCTCAAAAAATTAAAAAATAAACATATCACAAAAAAGAAATGATTTCAAGAAAATTAGCATCTCCTTGCTGGCATACTTCATCCAAGACAAAGTGGATCTTTCTTTATAAGCAAATCTACTGCATATAACTTATTGTTAGAAATGACAGTTTGAAAAAAAAAAAAAAAGAAATGACAGTTTGTTTGCCAAAAGTATTTGCTACTGATTCCCATGAGTTTAAAGAAGACACATGAGGGGCTAGTAAAGAGGGTATGGATATCTATGGAGTCCAAAGACTTGACTCCTACGAGTGCCAGCAGCATCCACTGACGACATGTAATCAGATACGATCTTTCGCTGTTTCCACCATTATGATGAAGATGGTTGTTAGGTGGCAAACTAGCTCTCCTAGTGAATAACCTCAGCCCCAAGTCCCTGCTGCTGCTGCTGCTAAGTCGCTTCAGTCGTGTCTGACTCTGTGCAACCCCATAGATGGCAGCCCACCAGGCTCCCCCATCCCTGGGATTCTCCA
>NW_011495024.1:3654375-3675096 GCF_000754665.1 Bison bison bison | reverse complement strand
CTCTCCTAGTGAATAACCTCAGCCCCAAGTCCCTGCTGCTGCTGCTGCTAAGTCGCTTCAGTCGTGTCTGACTCTGTGCAACCCCATAGATGGCAGCCCACCAGGCTCCCCCGTCCCTGGGATTCTCCAGGCAAGAACACTGGAGTGGGTTGCCATTTCCTTCTCCAATGCATGAAAGTGAAAAGTGAAAGTGAAGTCGCTCAGTCGTGTCCGACTCTTAGTGACCCCATGGACGGCAGCCTACCAGGCTTGTCCGCCCATGGGATTTTCCAGGCAAGAGTACTGGAGTGGGGTGCCATTGTTCCCTAATTCTGACCAGCCCATGACTCCTCCAGAATACCCCCAAATTGCTCAGACTAACCCCCAAATCTTGCCAGAATCCTGACTCAATCATTCCAGCTGAGTTCCACTCTGAATAATTGATGCCTGTGCCAAAGTAGTTATGAAATATTTTGATTATCACTCTTACATCTCCTGCATTGGCAGGCAGGTTCTTTACCACTAGCACCATCTGGGTAGCCTGAACATCACTCCCAGGTACAATCAAAACTCTCCTATAGTCTAAGAAAGCATTTTCTTTCCCCCAAATATAATATCTTCTGAGTCACTGGACAGTGGTTCTTCCTAGTGTGAAAGTGAGATTTGGCTCAATGAAATATTTTCCTTTTCTGAAGCTGTTTTTTCTCAATTTTCATTTAAGAATGAATGTCTAATGGTAGCTACACGGGGCTTTATAAATGATTTTCCACATATCACATAAATTATCATGTTATCTCTGACAGAAGCTTTCTAGAGGAGAACAACTCAAAATTAAGCTAAATAAATATATTTGGGGGGCAGAAATTCTAACTAATGAGTATCTTCAATAAGTCAAAAAATAGTATTTTCAACACGTTCTATATACACAGATAATTTGAGAGCTTGCCTAATCCATTCCCCAGATTCTGGGGAGATAAAACCTCTTATCAAGAGTTTAAATTTAGAAAAAGCAGCTTAGCAACCTGAAAATTTTATGGTAATTTAATCATAAGTTGGTATCTATAAAGATAAGTGAAATGACAATACATGCTTTTCTAGATGCTCATGCAAAAGGAAAAGAATTTTCCTTCATAAAGACAGATTGGAATTTCAAAGCAGATATGCCTCAGTGAGTGGAGAAGGCAATGGTACCCCACTCCAGTACTCTTGCCTGGAAAATCCCATAATCAGAGGAGCCTGGTAGGCTGCAGTCCATGGGGTCGCTGAGAGTTGGACACGACTGAGCGACTTCACTTTCATTTTTCACTTTCATGCATTGGAGAAGGAAATGGCAACCCACTCCAGTATTCTTGCCTGGAGAATCCCAGGGACAGGGGAGCCTGGTAGGCTGCCATCTATGGGGTCACACAGAGTTGGACACGACTGAAGCAACTTAGCAGCAGCAGCAGCATGCCTCAGTGAGGTTTAAAACCCAAGAGGGGTTGGTTATCCAGGTAGAAAGAAAACTAGTTGAACTGAGAAAGGCTTTAATTCAACTCTACTCCAAAAGCACTGCATTAATATAAGGAAAAACAATTTTTTAAACTTCATGTAGTTTAATACTGTAATTTCACACTGTTGTAACCAAAAATGTACTTGAAAAATTAAATATGCATAACATAGTTGGATCTTTTAAAAAATAAGCTGTTACTCTAATATCAAAGAAAAATCACTAAAGTGTCTCTTCCATATATACATACATGTGATATAGTATTAACATTTTAAATTAATTTAAAATTAATGCACAAGGCAATTAAAGTCCTACCTGTGTGATACTAAAATTTAAAAAACTACAAGGCTAATGAAAATATATCACATCAGAATTTATCATTCATTTTCTGTTAAATGGTTTATTATCATTTTTTAATCTCTTTACGTATCCAAACCACAGCAATGATTAACAACAAAAACAGCAACACATGGACCAATAATCGCAAATAAATATGTTCAGTTCATTCCTGGAAATAGTATAGTTTATTAAAATATATACTGCAGTAATTACAGCAACAAGCAAACACATACATAGGAAACAAAAATTTGACCAACACCCTCCTGCTTAACTCTAAAATTTAATGAATTAGCTAAGAATGGGTAGTAGCCCAGAATCACTCACCATAGAATGGAACATAATTTAAATTACCAAATAAGCTTTCAAAGAAAAATGTCTGCATTTGGCAACAGAATAAAAATCTCAATTTTCAGAAGAAAATGATTAGCTATTTGCAAAATTACAACTGATTAAAGCTGTAACACCATAATTTCGTTACTTCAAATATATGAGTGCCATGAAATTTTACTTGCCATAAAGAAGCTTAGAACATAGTCACATGGTTAGAGGCATTTGAGAAGGAAATAAAGATTAATGACAGCCATGCATAAAGCAATTAATTGAAAGAGTCAAAATAACAGCTCTGAAAATGTAAGAAATGCTCAAAGAAAGAGATTCTGCTTTAACTACTGAAATAAGCATGAGGTTCAAGGACACAGATTACCCTATGGATGGGTTTGTTGTTGTTGTTGTTGTTGTTGTTTTTTTAGTTATTTAAAACATCACCAGATCTCCTGGATAAAGCAGAAAGGCAAACAAGAAAATCAGAACTAAACAGCATTGACTTATTTCAGTCAAAAGAACATCTCCAAAACCTGTGAAGAAATCATTTATATAATAGCTGAGTTCTTTAAAATACTGCCAGCCTACATAAATTAAGTACTTGCCCCTTCAGACTTTTCCACAGTGTTAGCCAGCATCTCCTGCAGGGCCCGGACAGACAAGGACTGCTCCAGCACGAAGGTGCAGATGGAGAGGTCGGGAGGGACATTCTGTGAGGAAAGAGGGAAAGCCACCATCACCATCACCATCATCATCACCATCACCTTCAGTCATCCAGACCCAAACTTACCTTGTGATACTTCAGCTTCTTTCACAGAAAGAGAGAATACTTGTAAGTTCTCTGACATGAGCTCCCAAATCATCCAAATATACTCTCTACACCACTCACACTTAAACCGTGTTTTAACCAGTGGATAACTACAGCTACCATTTACTGAGTGCCTACTCTAATTAGGCACTGCACTCAAAGCTTTATCAATAACACTCATGGTCATCTACAATAACATTACTGGGTGGATAAGAAACTAGAGATTTTTATTACTAGATTTTTCAAGCTGGGACCAAAAAGCCAGATTTCTCTGACTCCCAAGCATTCATTTCTAATTTATCAAGTAGCTTGTTGATAAAAACTAAAAGGACTTCACTCAGTAGTGAAGTTCAGTTCAGTTCAGTTCAGTCGCTCAGTCGTGTCCAACTCTTCACTACCCCATGAATTGCAGCACACCAGGCCTCCCTGTCCATCACCAACTCCCGGAGTTCACTCAGACTCACGTCCATCAAGTCAGTGATGCCATCCAGCCATCTCATCTTCTGTCGTCCCTTTCTCCTCTTGCCCCCAATCCCTCCCAGCATCAGAGTCTTTTCCAATGAGTCAGCTCTTCGCATTAGGTGGCCAAAGTATTGGAGTTTCAGCTTTAGTATCAGTCCTTCCAACGAGCAAATATAAAAATGAATTGGTATAAAATATTCATTTACATAGGCTTGTTTTTATCCAAAATTACCCTGTCTTACTCAAGTTGGATATCATATCTAGCTTCTAACTTTGTATGCAATAGTTTGACTTTTATTTGGTGTGTATGTATTGCTTTATTTGGTCAATCCTTTTTTTCTATGTCCTTCCATAAACTTCCACTTCAATCAAGTAATAACCCCATAAATTCTGAAAATCCCAAAAAGTAACTACCAAGGAGACAAATGAAACAGGGTGGGAAGTGACTGCCAAGTTAGACAGTACTATCCCAATCAGGAACAAATATGTTATCAATCATGCACACCTTTGTTTTAGAGAAGCAGGATCCAGTAGGCAATGCAGCTGTTCAATTAAGATGTTCAAGCTAGCATTTTCTTAACAGAAGAACATTATAAATACACTAAACACAAAACACAAGCAAGAATATGTCTTCCTAAAAAGAATATTAGGAGGATAAATTCATAACCTGATTCAGTGCCTCAAAATTACAATTTACAGTGTTGAAGTATTTATTAAATTGAATCACTACCAATAAAAATATCCTTATCAGCAGAGAATGATGCTTTCAGGTTTCAAGGAAAGATTAAGTACTAGGGTTCTAGGAGTTTAAATTATTTTATGGAAAAAAGAAACATAATCACTAGGTTTCCTCATACCCCACAAGCCTTCTTGGCACCCATGTTTTGTTTTTGAATAAACTTTTCTGATTTCCTCTACCCTTTATCACATGTTTCTGTGTGCCTCCCTTCCAGCCCAACTTTCTTTCATTTCTCCTCAGACTATCTCGGCTGGTAGTCAAAAGAATCTCTCAAATCTGGGTGCAGCCACTGCTTTTATACTCCACAGTAATTGAAAGAAGTTTTCCTTACTGAGGTATGGGGAAGTCATTCTGGTTTATACAACATTTGTCTTGCACTTTATTTTAACCACAACAGCTTGTCTTATGGTCTACCAAACAGGCATTGTACATCTTCTTTAACCATTTTTAAAAACTGCATTTACCAGATTGCTTAGATAAGGATAAATGTCCATTTGGAAGACAGAGATAAATGTCCCCACTTCCTACATTCCTAATGCTAGTACTCCTTCAGTGATGAGCTTTGGGGCCCAGACACCAAGGTTCACGCTGATTTGCTGCATTTGAGCTAATCATTCTCTTTAGAAACCTAGAAGGGGTATATCCCCTGTCATCATATTTGGTGTTCGTCTTTTGTTCTGAGAAGATATAAAACTGTGGTTCAGGCATTCAAAATGGGGCTAGGTTGGCCACTGTGGATGTGGTTTTAGACACATTCCTGTATTACGGAGGACCTGAATTTTCTGAACGGTATCAGATTCAGGATGCCACCAGTCATGGTCAAAACAAGATCTATTAGTAGCTGCCAGCTGCACCTTTACAGTCTCATGGTCTCCTCATGTAACTATTCAACCATTTCAGCCCTTAACCAATCCTGGTTTAACATGCATCCTTACCTTCTGCCAATCCAATTATAACTGACAAACTTATGTAACTCTGTGGGTTTTGCCTATATAAGCCTCCCCTACTTTGTAGTCTAGCAGAAGACAGTTCAGATGCTCCTTGAATCTATGGCTTCCAAGCTATAGTCGTCAGTGTGACTCAACTACAACTCTTATCTACTTCTATTATGGACTGTTTACTGATTATTTCCATTGACAGCAGTCAGCTAGACAAGGGCTTTCCAAAAATCCTCAGATGAAAGACTGGAAGCTAGGAAACAGACTCTCTTCCACCCTGAAATTCAGGATAAGGTCTTTTAAATTTAATATTCTCAGTTATAACTATATTAATAACAATTTATCACACTAAAACAAATGCTACTGGAAAAAACTGATTGTTTAATCCATTCATATCCACTTAAACTCTGAGAGTTTGGAAGTTACATTTTGACAAATAGCACTGATAGAGAACTATGTTAAGAAATGGTGTGCGGGTGAACTAATGTCTCAAAAAAAAAAAAAAGTCTTGATTTGCAGTGGTGTAAATAAAATACTGTGGTATAAATACTCCAATGATGGCTGATTTCAAAGTATCAAAGTTTACTAATCAGCTCACATTAAATATGTAATAATCAGCTCTCAGAAATCTGTAAGAGCCATTGCCAACTTACCACTGAACTGATTTCAGACACATATTCATGAATTACTTTAGCATCAGTATAATAGTTAAAAGACTGGATTCTATAAACAGACAACCAAAGCTAAAATCTAGGCCTTACTACTTAAGAGTTCTTAACTTTTATAATCTTTACTTTCCTTCCCTGAGAAATGGGATAGTAATTATATCATCCTCATAGAGATGCTGTGAAAAAATAAATGAGATGATCTAAGCAAAGACCTTATCGTAGTGTTAACACCGTAACAAGACACAAAATAAGTGAGCTACTGTCATTAGTTTTGCATACTGTCATTTCTCCCCATTTATGGCATTTATGAAGCACCACTCATTTCTTAAAATTGGTTCTTAAGTGAACTCTACTTTAGAGAAATAGTGTTTGAAAACACAAAGTATTAACTATGCACCTGTTCGTAACACCTAAAGTGTTCCGGTATTTTCAAGAAAAGGCACTTTCTGGTCATATTGAAGAGTTTACATCTTGGGTATATTTAAATTGCTTCCTGTTTCACTTTAATCAAAATGTTAAAGTATGAATCACTGAAATATCTTACATTTATTTTAAAGAAACTTGAAAATCACATGAATTTGAAATGAAATAATCCTGCCAACCAAATTCATATTTTTAGACTGGCATGCTCATAACAGATAGCGAGAGTTAACAGGAATAAATGAACAGATAATCAGCAAAGGAAGTTCTCTCACACAAACTCTAGGCTTTTCTTGCTTCCGAGCTATCTTTCTCTCCCTCTCTCCCTCTCTCCCCCACCCCCCGCCTCCCCGCCGCCCACAACTCCCCACAAAACACACAAGGGTAACAGAAAGGCTGAGCAGTGTAGAAACAAAAAATGTTTACCCCTTACAGGAAAATTTTGAACAATACAAATGACAGCTTTGCACTCTTATCTGTTTCTTTTGCTCTGAAGAAAAATGGTCTGGTTGTTTTAAGCAAAAGAATCATTACCAAAACTTGTATACTTTTTAAAGTAAACTACTAAAAATATTCCTTCATTTAGATGTATATTTCTTCAAATAACCCTGAATTTTTTAAATCATACTATCAGCCATGAAATTAAAAGACGCTTACTCCTTGGAAGGAAAGTTATGACCAACCTAGATGGCATGTTCAAAGGCAGAGACATTACTTTGCCAACAAAGGTTCGTCTAGTTAAGGCTATGGTTTTTCCAGTGGTCATGTATGGATGTGAGAGTTGGACTGTGAAGAACGCTGAGCGCCGAAGAATGGATGCTTTTGAACTGTGGTGTTGGAGAAGACTCTTGAGAGTCCCTTGGACTGCAAGGAGATCCAACCAGTCCATTCTGAAGGAGATCAGCCCTGGGATTTCTTTGGAAGGAATGATGCTGAAGCTGAAACTCCAGTACTTTGGCCACCTCATGCGAAGAGTTGACTCATTGGAAAAGACCCAGATGCTGGGAGGGATTGGGGGCAGGAGGAGAAGGGGATGACAGAGGATGAGATGGCTGGATGGCATCACTGACTCGATGGACGTGAGTTTGAGTGAACTCCGGGAGTTGGTGATGGACAGGGAGGCCTGGTGTGCTGCGATTCATGGGGTTGCAAAGAGTTGGACACGACTGAGTGAATGAACTGAACTGAACTGATAGCATTTATATTAAGACCTTTTACCACTTCCCCAAAATGAAGTTGTCAGAGGAAAATAAACGGTCTCATCCATGAATTAAACACCAACTAAATGGCCCCAAATCAAAATGACTCCTAACATCAAGCATAAGAGATAAAGTAAAACAGTCAATATATCTGTACTGGGAACTTCAATTCACAAGCATTTGCAAGTCACCATCTTTTCTTTAGGTTTTTTTTTTTTTTTCCCCTCAAGTCTAATTACTGCGAAAATTAATTTTTAGAACTTCAGTTTTAAAGAACTTTACTTGCCCTTCCAATGAGTATGCTCCCAAATCATAAAATAAATCCTTATGCAATATATGCTTTACCTTCTAGGTGCTTCAAAACAGACCGCATGGGAACATGAAAGAGAACTACCACTCAATCTGTACACCTACCTGCCTCTTAAGCATTACACTTATTTGTCATACAAAATTAAACCAGAGAAAAGTATATACTTCAGTCTGTCTTAATGTCGATCTAGGCTGCCCAGAACCCAAAGCAGGCAGACAGTAGGTTCATAATGCTTTTCATATAGAGACAAGATCAATTTAATCAGGATAGGAGTTCTTTGGCAAAAGTAACAAACAAGCAAGCAGTATGGCTGTGTACCTTTTATTCTTTTTAAAACACAAACTGGTCCCCATTCTCCTCCACCTGACAAATACGACATGATCTTACGGGACAAAAACAATTTCCAAGAATAACCACAACAGAGCATCTGGCTTTGTTGGCACTGGAGAGTGAATGTAAAATCAATTAGGTTTTTAACTGAGGTATACATCAAACCATCTGGCATCCATGGATATATCTGCCTAACTCATGTACAAGCCTATTGAAACATGTCACTGCCTTGACCTAACTGTAAGCAATAATTTGGGACTAAATTAGCCACTGTAGGGGGCTTCCCAGGTAGCTCAACAGGTAAAGAATCTGCCTGCAATGCAGCAGACACAGGAAACAGGTTCTATCCCTCGGTCAGGAAGATCTCCTGGAGAAGAGAATGGCAACCCACTCCAGTATTCTTGCTTGGAGAACCCCATGGTCAAAGGAACCTGGCAGGATACAGTTCACAGAGTCTCAGAGAGTTGGACATGACCAAAGCAACTGAGCACAGGCCACTACAGACTACCTCTCTTGTTTTCACCATGTAAAAATTGCATACTAACAAACCACTCCATTTAAAGATGTTGATTCCTTTGCTTATATTTTCTTCCTTAGTGTGAAATATCCAGCTCCAGGTATCCATCAATGGAAAACAATAAAATCAAATATAAAAGCATTTTTGGTGAAAATTCAAATACTGAATTTTTTTTTTAATTCTCACTTTCTAAACTTAATTGTTCATAAACTCCCTTCTACATAGGAATTGGATGAGGTTTTGGATGTTTATCTTTCCAAGCCTTTTTCTACACATTTACATACAAATGCATGTTCACATAGAAGTATATAGATTGGGGACTTTCTCAGTGCCCCATTGTTGAGAATCTGCCTTGCAGTACAGGAGGTACAGGTTCGATTCCTGGTTGGGGATTGAAGATCCCACATGTTGTGGAGCAACTGAGCCAAGACCAAAACTCTGAGACCACATGCTACAACTTAACAGCCCACATGCTGTTAGAGTTCATGCACCACAAGAAAGCTCCCTTATAATGTGACAAAGATCCCATATGGTGTAACTTAGAAACTAGTAACTGATGCAGCCAAATAAACAATGTTTTTTTAAAAAAATAAAATTCTTAAAGAGATGGGAATATCAGATCACCTTTGTGCTTCCTGTGAAACCCGTATGCAGGTCAAGAAACAACAGTTAGAACCAGACATGGAACAATGGACTGGTTTCAAGTTGGGAAAAGAGTACGTCAAGGCTGTATATTGTACATCAATAAGCATGTACCATGCTTATGTAACTTATATGCAGAGGACATCATGCGAAATGCCAAGCTGGATGAAGCACAGCTGGAATCAAGATTGTAGGAAGAAATATCAAAATTTAGACAGGCAGATGACACCACTCTTATGGCAGAAAGCAGAGAGGAATTAAAGAGTCTCATGAAGAAGATGAAAGAGGAGATTGAAAAAAGTTGGCTTAAAATTCAGCATTCAAAAAATGAAGATCATGGCATTTGGTCCCATCACTTCATGGCAAGTGGATGGGGAAACAATGCAAACAGTGACACACTTTATTTTATTGGGCTCCAAAATCAATGTGGATGGTGACTGCAGCCATGAAATTAAAAGATGCTTGCTCCCTTTAAGAAAAGCAATGACAAATCTAGAGAGCAAATTAAAAAGTAGAGATATTACTTTGCCAACAGAAGTCTGTCTGGTCACAGCTATGGTTTTTCTCGTAATCATGTATGGATGAGATAGTTGGGCCATAAGGAAGGCTGAGTGCCAAAGAATTGATGCTTTCGAACTGTGGTGCTGTATAAGACTCTTGAGAATTCTCTTGGGCAGCAAGGAGATCAAACCAGTCAATCCTAAAGGAAATCAACCCTGAATATTCATTGGAAGGACTGATGCTGAATTTCCAGTACTTGGGCTACCTGATGTGAAGAGTCGACTCACTAGAAAAGACCTTGATGATGGGAAAGACTGAAGGCAGGAGAAGGGGATGAGAAAGGATGAGATGGTTGGATGGCATCACTGACTCAATGGACATGAGTTTGAGCAAACTCCAGGAGAGCGGCCTGGACTGCTGCAGTCCACGGGGTTGCGAACAGTCAAGACACGACTGAGCAACTGAAAAACAAAGACTGGCTTTACCCATTAATGGGCTCACTTTATGTCAATTACAAATTTTAACTTACTAATATATATTGAAGATCACTGTTAATAGATCTCTATTTACTTCATTCTTCATGACCCCTAAAGAATCTAGATAAACCATATTCCTCCTGAAGACTGGATCAAAGACTGGTTCAAGTTTAATACCATGCAACATTGTTATTCAACTTGGACCTTCACCCTCCCACCCTGCATCACCAGCCTAAAACAGTGACTTACAAAAGAAAGTGCTCAATGTTAGATGAGTTGACCTCAAGCTACGATTTTACCTCTTTCTGGAAAATTATGCAAATGTCTAGACAGGGACACAGTAGTTACAGCCTTAATGGCAGATCTTTACTTTGGGTTTTTGTTTTTTTTCATAATCTTAGGATTCTAATATGAAAACAAGCAAATTTACCTTTCTGTGTCACACAATTAACTGAAGTCATGCACCAAATAACCTTCAGAGTAACACAGAGATTTATCAAAATGTATTTTGAAAATTAATGAGGTATTAAATTTTGATAGTTTAATAGCATAAGGAAACAGGCAGGGCACCATACCAAAGAACATGGGATTCTGACTCAATGCATAACCAGGCAAAGGACTCTAGGTAAATCAGCCTGAGTTTCCCCATCCCTAAGTGGCAATATACTCAACTATGCTTCAAAGAACAGTTCTGAAGCAAATAAGAAAATCAATGCACTGCAAACAGAAAATGCCGATAAAATCATTTTCTCAGCCTAATTAAAAATGTATCTCACAATGGAAACTCAGAAACACAGAGATATAAATTAAGACAAAAGTTGGTCTTCTACCAAGAAATGTGAAGACGGTGTTCTCTGGAGCGGAACAGATGGTCTGAAGCTGATGCAGGTTTGTTTTTTCTCAGCCACCCATCTGCTGAGTGGCCTTTGGCAAGACACAATAACCACTGAGGCCAACTTGTCCACGAACTATGGAGATATCAGATTTCTCTAAAAAACAGAGTTGTCATTGCTATTGTTTAAGTTGCTATCTGAAGACAAGAACCAAGCAAAATTACATCCACCATATGGGGCAAAATATCCTCTAAAATGTTTACATATACCACAATTCCAATATAATTGTGGTGCTGTATTCCACTGACTTATTAATACATGGAATACTGTAGAAAAGAAATATCAAATTGGATATAAGGAAAATCTTAGTTCACATTTTCTGCTTTATGTTTTCAAAATTCTAATCACAACATTTCCCCAGACTAGGAAAGTGAATATCACCAGACGTTCACACATTCCATAGGAGTCCATAGTTCTGGGCAGTTTTCTTGTCATATTCTTTTTCTCTTCATCATTTTGCACCAAACATTAACAGAAGATTTCCTTAAAGAAGGATATATGTACCCTGTTTCAATCACAGGATAAATTCTTTCTGAGATCAGCTTTTTCAAAGACAAGGTTAAATGTGACAGTAAGAGATAAAACTAATATGTCTGGGTTTCCACAGGTCTCAAGGCTTTGGATCCCCTCAGAAAAGCTCAAGTCATTCTAAGTGGCATTGTTAAGAACACTGGTCCACAGGGGAAAGGCTCTATTAGCAGGTAAAGCAGGTTAACTGACAGTACACCACCAGGATAAAGAGTCACAGCCTGCAAATTTAGCAGTTAACTATGAAACTCCCTAGTGAATTAATAGGGGTCCATATGATTTGCTCAGTGTTCATATTTTCTCCTTGGCATACATCTTTTGTAATATAATCTTATTAAACATAATATTAAGTAGATATGTCAGTCTACCTTATTTTTCTAATTATTTTAACATGCAGCTGACTCAAATATGACAGTGCAAATCTAGAGATATCCTAGTTTGACATTCTACCCTGCATGACTTCTTTTGTATATTGTAACAGGAATGTTGTATTAGGTCAATCATGTTCACATGTATCTTTTTATTTTTTAAATTATGGAAGTATGATAACACATTTTCAGGAGATTTGGAAAATACAGAACAAAGTTACACATAGTTTTACTATATATTACAATTATTTTTTTAATAGATAAATTAAGATTTTTGGAGTTTCAATATTAAACTCTCAAAAATTAATAGAATGAATAGACAAAAAAGTAGAAGGATATAATAGACCTGAAAAGCACTATGAACCTATTCAGCACAATTAAGATTTATATAATTTTCACACAACAGCAGGATATAAATTCTAAGTTCCCATAGACTACAAACCAGGAGACACTGGAACTATAACCAGAGATATAAAACAAGATGCAAAAATTTCATGGTCTGAGGGTATTGAAATCATACAGTCTGTTCTCTTATCACGGCTGTTCACATGTATCTTAAGTAGAAGTCACTGTTGGTGAGAACCACATATAAGGCATTTTGAAAGCAAGACATTCAAAGAGAAACTGAGGAAAGACTTCTGCTATGAATTAAGCCTCAAAATGATATGCAAGAGTCTATTAAAATTCACATGTGCTACTAATGATTCATTGGATACGGCCTCCTGCTTTCAAACACTGATAAGTCAACCCTATATCTGTCACAAGCTCAATAAAAACTTAATAAGCCAACTCTCCACACTCTAGATAATGGCCCACTTATCTAATTTACATGTAAAGCACATAACTTCCAGTCATATATGTCAATGATGTTCCATGAAGTTGGGCTCAAATTTGAGAAATCTGATGTTAAAAAGCTATGGAGCTTCACCATTAAATTCAGAGTTTAGAGCTGAGGAACCAGCTAAATAAATGGATGAATACAGAAACCACAAAAACAAATCAATCAGTGGAAGTACCCACAGATTACTTTGGAGCAATGTTTCAGTCTATTCAAGAGTCTTTTTTAAAGAATTAGCGAAATACATACATGTTTATTACACATGTATACAATAAATAATTGGCAGAGTCATGATATCAAGTATACAAAAATAATTATGGCAGAAATAACATATGTCCTAAGTATTTGTCAGATATCAGAGTCTGTGACATCTCAGCCTTGCTCCCTGCAAGAACCCAGTGTGCCACAAACAATGATCAAACTTGGCAGATTCCCCCACCGAGAATTTCCAATGATCCATAGAGATGTTCCTGTGGAGATTTGCAAAAAAAAAAAAAGAGAGAGAGAGAGAGATTTGGGTAGAACCTATTCATTAGCTCATTTCCTGAAATATTTGGGAAAAAAATAATTTTTACTGTAACCTGGCCAACCTAATCATCTGACATATGACCTCTGTCACAAAATCCATACCGCCTTATCTCAAAATCTGCTTAAAGAATAGGGAACAACTCACACTACCTTGTGGCTAAGGGCAATCAACAGGTTCTAATTTAGCTAGAGCACTAAAAAAAATCCAAAGGAGGGTGGGAAGTGAAAACAATAATCATGGCTTCCACATCAAGTTATGCAGGTGATGAGATGATGTCTTCAAATTTAATTAACAATGTAATACAGTGCAAATTTATTAGGCATAACCATACAGCCATCTCACTCTTTGCAGGCATCTCATTCTGTGAAAGTGTGCTGGATAATTTCATCTAAATTAATTTAAAATGGCAAGGGCTAACTTAATTACTCAGCATCAGTCTGAACAAATTAAACTGGAATCATGTCAGTAATATCACTCGAAATCTCAAAACCGAAACTCCAAGCAGACTCAGATGGAGACAGTCAACGCCTCGGAATTCCTACCAGGAACTCCACTTGCACGGATTTTCTACATAGCTTTAAGAACGTAGGAAATAGCCATGTAGACACAATTATGTAAATAATAACGGCTATATATAACTTGTCAAGTGCCCTCTGTGTGCTAAGTCCTAAATCTCATCAAAACTCTACAAGTATTACTATCACTTCGGAATTGAGTAAATGGTGACTCAGAAAATTAAATGACTTGATTTAAACTAGAAACTATTAAGAGGCATATTTCCTTAGCCCAAAACCCATATATCACATTGTCCCCGTCAAGGTACCCTAATTACCAGCTTTTTTTTTTTTTTTCATTTTGTTTTCCTGTACATTTGTCATAACAGTTTTATTATCGATAAATCAAACCTCAATGTAACAGTGCAAACACCCTAGAAGAACCCACACACAGAATTAAAGCCACAAATACCCCCAAACTCTAAGACTTTGGCTTAAGGGACAGTTCCTAAGTTCATTACCCAGTATGAGCTTCTTGGGAAAGTACTAGCAAAAGCAAAAGTTTAAGGCATTAAAATAGTGATCCTCCTTAGGTGATGCCCTGTGGGTATATCTGGATAAAGGGATTATTCCTTTGTTGCCTGAAGATGTGAGGCATTATGTCAACCAGTGATGTAATACTTTCTGATTGAAAAATCTTGACAAGAGAGAGGTATATAGTACAGTTAAAAAACAAGTAGATACTTCAGCTGTGTTTGTGATACCTAACCTGAAATAATGTTAGGTGATCTGGACATACTCAAGAGTCCTATTAATCCATGTAATTTACAAACATGTAGCTTAAGATAAAAGGATACCAATACAATTTGAGTAATCAAAAATTCCATTCCCCCCAGCACATAATTTAGACCAGAAGTGGGCTACTGGTAACACAAATAATAATTTAAGAATGATAACTACAGCAGCTGTGTATATGATGTATGAAAGCTGACTTCTGACACTTTCTACTGACACTTTCTATGTTCAAGGATCAAATTGGGAAAGATAAAAAGATTTATAAGCTACATTTTTAAAATCATCCTCACTCAGCTGTAAGGAGAAATTCTCATAATTTCTTTTAAAAATGTAGGCACAAGTATAACCTATACTTACTGAGAGAAAAAATATTCAAGAGAAGTGGTCAGTGAGTGTCCCCAGACGCTGGAGTTAGCAGATAAAGACTTCAGAGAAAACTTTAAACATAAATATATTTAAAGTCTGGAGAAGAAAATGACAACCCACTCCAGTATTCTTGCCTGGTGGACTACAGTCCAAGGAGTCACAAAGAGTTGGACACAACTTAGCGACTAAGCAGGAACATATTTAAAGAACTGAAAGAAAAAAAAATGTTTAAAGAAATAAAGTATGATAATAATGAATCAATGAATAGAAATGTTCAATAAAGACATATTAATTATACAAATAGGAATAAATGGAAATTCTATATTTGAGTATAATAACTTAAATGACAAATATATTAGAGGGGTCCAGCATCAGATTTAAAATAAAAGGAAAAAGTGAACTTCAGTGAACTTAAAGATCATTCAACAAAAATTATTCAATTGGAAGTATACAGTGGGAAAAAACAATTAAGCCTCAAAACCCTATGGAATAATATCAATGTAAATGTAATGGATTCCCAGAAGAATAGGAAAGAAATAAAAGAAAAGAAAATATATTTGAATAAATAAAAGCCAAAAGCTGCCAAAATTTAATGAAAAACATTCATACTGCTGAAAGTCAAAGAGAAAAACAAAAAGGAAATATTTAAAGCAGCAAGACAAAAAATTACTCATCACAATATGATTAATTGCTGACTTCTCATCTGAATCAAGAAAGAACAGATGGCAGTTGATGACTTATTCAAAGAATTGAAAGAAAATAGTTGTCAACCCAAAATTCAATATAGAGCTAAACAATTTTTCACACATTAATTAAAATGAAGACATTCCAAGATAAAAAAATGATGGAGAATTTATTGCTACCACAGTTGCCTTACAAGAATGTCCACTCTCACCACTTTCATTCATAATAATACTGAAAGTCCTAACCAAAGCAAGAAGGAAAGAAAAATAAAAGGCACTCAAGCTGAAAAGAAAAAGCAAAACTCTTTCTATAAGCAGATGACCTAATATTATACATCAAAAACCCTAAAATGCACATCAAAACTCTTCTAATAAAGAGAAAGATATTCTAGGCTCAAAGATTGGAAGAAGTATCTTATAAAAATACTTAAACTACCTAAAGTGATCTCCAGGTTCAATACAAGCACTGTCAAAATTCATCCATTTTTCACACAAATAGAACAAACAATCCTAAAGCTTATATGTAACCACAAAAGGTCTCAAATAGCCAAGGTTATCCTGAAAAAGAAGAAAGCTGAAGGCTTCATGCTTCCTAAATTTAAAGTACATTACACAGTTATAGTAATCAAAACATGAAAAAGACACATAGACTAATAAAACATTACAGAAATCCAGAAATAAATTCATGCACATGTAGTCAATTCATCTACAGCACTGAAGCCAAGAATACAAAATAGGGAAAGGATAACCTCTTCAATAAGTCGTGCTAAGAAAATTGTATGGTCACGTGTAAAAGAATGAAACTGAACCACTATTTTACACACCACACATAAAAATCAACTCAGTTCTAATGAGGTGGATGAAACTGGAGCCTATTATACAGAGTGAAGTAAGCCAGAAGGAAAAACACCAATACAGTATACTAACACATATATATGGAATTTAGAAAGATGGTAACGATAACCCTGTATGCAAGACAGCAAAAGAGACACAGATGTATTGAACAGTCTTTTGGACTCTGTGGGAGAGGGCGAGGGCAGGATGATATGGGAGAATGGCATTGAAACATGTAAAAGATCATATGTGAAACGAATTGCCAGTCCAGGTTTGATGCATGATACAGGGTGCTCGGGGGCACTGGGATGACCCAGAGGGATGGGATGGGGAGGGATGTGGAAGGGGAGTTCAGGATGGGGAACACATGTACACTCATGGAGGATTCAAGTCAATGTATGGCAAAACCAATTCAATATTGTAAAGTAAAATAAATTAATTAATTTTAAAAAAAGAGGAAAAAAATAAATAAAATGAAAAAAAAATCAACTCAAGATCATTTAAAGACCTGGAGGTAAGACCTGAAGGTGTAATACTCCTAGAAGACTATGGGGGCAGGGGGGCTCCTTGACATTAACCTTGGCAATATATTTTTTTTTTTAATTTGACACCAAAAGCAAAGGCAATAACTAAATAAGTGGTGCTACATCAAAGCAAAAAGCTTCTACACAGTAAATAAAAACACCAACAAAATGAAAAGGTAAATCATATCTCTGGCAAGGAATAAATACCCAAAATGTAAAATGAATGTATATAACTCAATAGCAAACAACCTGGTTTAAAAACTGGCAGATAGAGTGAACAGACATTTTCCCAAAGAACACAAACAAATGGTCAACAGGTATAAGAAAATGTGTTCTACCTCACTAATTATCAGGAAAATGCAAATCAAAACCACAATGAGATATTACCTCACACCGGTTAAAATGGTTATTATAAAAAATAAGATAAGAAATAACAAGCACTCAGCTGGACATAGAGGAAAGGAAACACTTTAACACTCTTGTAGGAACTTAAATTGGTGTAACTACTATGGAAAACAGTATAAAGAAAAATTAAAAATAAATCTACCATATGATCCATTAATTCTACTTCTGGATACAGATCTAAAATCTTCAAAGAGATTTCTGCAGTCCTATGTTCACTGCAACATTTTTTAAAATAGCCAAGATAAGGGAACAATCTAAGTGTCTATCAATGAATAAACGGTAAATGGAGAAAGATGTGAAATATATATATATATACACAAATACATATATACATATATATATGTATTTATACACACACACATACACACACACACACCAACCATGGAGAATTATTCAGCCATGAGAAAGAAGAGAATAATGCCATTTATGACAATATGGAGTTTGAGGTTGTTGTGCTAAATGAGACATCAGACAAAGAAAAATAGTATATGATATGAATGTTTTAAAAAGCCAGAGACTCAGAAACAAGAGACTACAATGGTGATTACCAGGGGAAAGGAGGAAATACTTGTAAAGGGTACAAACTTCCAGTTTAAGGTGAGTAAATTCTGAGGATCTAATCTACAGCACAGCAATTCCAGTTAATAAAACTATATTATATACCTTAAAGTTGCTAAGAGAGAAAGTGTTAAATGTTCTCATAAAAACAGAAAAGTAATTATGTGAGGTAATGCATTATATATATGTACATATATAATAAATAGACATATATATGATAACAGTACAAAGTGAATGAAGCTATGTGGAGTAAGGTTTCTATATTTTGCTGGGATTAAATTAGTATTAATCTGAAGCAGACTTGGAAGTTACAATGATGAATTAAAATAAGGCATATTATAATCCCTACAGTAACTATTAAGAGCACAGCTGAAAAGATATAAACTTAAAAAAAAAAGTTTTTAAAATGCCACACTATTAACAAAAGAAAAATCAGAAACAGAGGAACAACAACAAAGGAGGCATATTTAAAAAAAAGTCAGGTGTGAATCCAACCATCTCCTGTTTATTTTAAAAAGAAAATGTATTATATAGAATGGAATATTATTCAGTCTTTGATGTATGGCAAAACCAATACAATATTGTAAAGTAATTAGCTTCCAATTAAATAAATTAATATTTAAAAAAATAAAAAGAAATGCTAACATTCAATGACAACATCAATGAACCTGGAATTATGCTGAGTGAAATAAACTGGATTTAGAAAGACAAATACTGTATAATCTCACTTATATGTGGAATCAAAAGCAGTCAAAGTCATAAAAGAAGTGGAATGATTGTTGCTAAGGGGTGGGAATTAGAGGAAAAGGAGAGATGTTGGGCAAGGAGTACAAAGTTGCAGTTATCCAAAATGAATGATTCTGCAGATCTAATGCACAGCACAGTAATAGTTCATAATACTAGATTGCATACTTGAAATTTACTAAGATAGTGAATCTTAAATGCTCTCAGCACCTAAAAAGCAATTGTAACATGTGAGTTATGGATATGTTAACTAGCCTGATTGTTGTAACATTTCACATGTATATATGAAAACATCACATTTTATAGCTCAAATATCTATACTGTTTGTCAATTACAACCTCAATAAAGCTGGGGGTAAGGGAATCTCATTGTCTAATAAATTAAGACCTATCTTCCCTATCTGGTATTCATGCTCTGGACCCAACCTAATTTTCCAGCCTACACTAAATGCTTACTGCTGCTGCTGCTAAGTCGCTTCAGTAGTGTTTGACTCTGTGCAACCCCATAGACAGCCTCCCACCAGGCTCCCCCATCCCTGGGATTCTCCAGGCAAGAACACTGGAGTGGGTTGCCATTTCCTTCTCCAATGCATGAAAGTGAAAAGTGAAAGTGAAGTCGCTCAGTCATGTCCGACTCTTCGCGACCCCATGGACTGCAGCCTACCAGGCTCCTCTCTCCATGAGAGTTTCCAGGCAAGAGTACTGGAGTGGGGTGCCATTGCCTTCTCTGAAATGCTTACTACAATACAGTAAATTAGATAAATTCTCTATTTTTCATAAACACATCTAATTTTCCTATCTTTGGCCTTTGTCCAATTTCTACTCATCATTCAACTCCAACCTCAACTACAATCCCATCCATGAAGCATCTCCTGATGACCCAAATTGCCACGTATTATACCTATTTGTATACAACATATCATTCATGCTACTTTGTAACTTAATAAGACTGTGTTACCCTCCATAACACCTTACTTCTTATGTGCTTTGTTGAATATTCTTAATAGTCTTAAAGAGATGGGAATACCAGGCCACATTACCTGCCTCTTGAGAAATCCATACACAGGTGAAGAAGCAACAGTCAGAACCAAACATGGAACAACGAACTGGTTTGAAATTGATAAAGGAATACGTCAAGGCTGTATGCGGTCATCCTGTCAATTTAACTTATATGCAGAGTACATCAGGCAAAATGCCCAGCTGGATGAGGCACAAGCTGGAAACAAGATTGCTGGGAGAAATATCAATAACCTCGGATAGGCAGACGACACTATCTTCATGGCAGAAGGCGAAACTAAAGAGCCTCTGGATGAAGGTGAAAGAGGAGAGTGAAAAAGTTGGCTTAAAATTCAACATTCAAAAAATGAAGATCATGGCATCTGGTCTCAGCACTTCATGGCAAATAAATGGGGAAAGTATGGAAACAGTGACAGACTATTGTCTTGGGGTCCAAAATTAATGCAGATGGTGACTGCAGCTATGTAATTAAAAGATGCTTGCTCCTTGGAAGAAAGCTATGACAAAGCATATTCTCTAGCATACCTAGACAGTGTATTAAACAACAGAGACATTACTTTGCAAACAAAGGTCCGTCTAGCTATGGTTTTTCCAGTAGTCATGTATGGATGTGAGAGTTGGACCATAAAGAAGGTTGAGTGCTGAAGAATTGATGCTTTCGAACTGTGGTGTTGGAGAAGACTCCTGAAAGTCCCTGGGACTTTCAGTCAATTCTAAAGAAAATCAACACTGAATATTCATTGGAAGGATTGATGCTGAAGCTCCAATACTTTGGCCACCTGATGTGAAGAGCAGACTGACTGGAAAAGACCCTGATGCTGGAAAAGATTGAGGGCAGAAGGAGAAGGGGGCGACAGAGGATGAGATGGTTGGATGCTATCATCGACTCAACGGACATGAGTTTGAGCAAACTCCAGGAGACAGTGAAGGACAGGGAAGCCTGGCATGCTGCAGACCATGGAATCAAAGAGTCAGACAAGATGGAGCAACTGAACAATGAATAGCGCT
>NW_011495024.1:3630805-3654275 GCF_000754665.1 Bison bison bison | reverse complement strand
TGAATAGCGCTGCCTGTGCCTCATGTAAATGTCTACTGAAGAAAAACAATTCTGTGACATAGTACATCTACCATCTCACTGCAAACAGAAAACATTTTTGTATATAAGTGAAAAAATATTTGTATATAAGCCCTAGGAATATTTTAAAATTACTTTTTAAATATTGACTGATAAGTTTTAAATAATGAAGGGTATGAGTTTTCAATAATACAAGTATGATGCTTCAAAGATAAACATATGTTAAAATAATGTAAAAACTAACATTTTGATATTATGATGACCTACAAATTCGAATTTATGTTGACTGGAAAAAATGTCTTCATAGGATTGAATACTAAGCAATCAGAAATATCTATACAGAATTTAATTTCATTATTTCAGAATCCTTTATTATAGGAAATGAAATAAAATTGATACATATCCAATCCATTCACATGCAAGTTACTGACCTGAAAGATTCATTGGCTTTTTACAGGAATAAATTCTTTACTAATAAAAATTACAGGCTTGTAAATCTTTTATTTGGCAAGTACCATAATAGACTTGAAGGTCTGATGCCAGATCTAATCCCAGTAAAGAGACTTAATGATAAAATCACCTCATCAAAATAACCATCCATCTATTTCCTACAAGCTAATCCCAGTTTACATTAATTTCATCCACATTAACCACAGCTTATGTTTATACCCATAAGCGGTTAAAGAATGAATGACCTACTTAAATGTTGGTGTCTGCTGAAATGCATCTTTGTTAGACTGATCTCATTTCCTGCAGAAACCAATTTCACTTTCTTTATGACAGAGCACCAGATCATAATGATAAGTGAAAAGCAAGCAACATCAAGTACCACGGAATCCAGGAAAACCTTCATCTCTGTTCAACAAAACATTCCCTTCTTTAAGCATTAAATCACCCAAACTTTTACAGGTTATACCTGTAACACTAAACAACTTACACAATTCACAGTGAATTGATATACACTCAATAAAGGGCCAGAGAAGGCAGTGGCACCCCACTCCAGTGTTCTTGCCTGGAGAATCCCAGGGACAGGGGAGCCTGGTGGGCTGCCGTCTACAGGGTCACACAGAGTCGGACACGACTGAAGCGACAGCAGCAGCAGCAGCAGCAGCAATAGCAATAAAGGGCTTCCCCAGTAGCTCAGTGGTTAAAGAATCCCCTGCAATGAAGGAACCGCAGGAGATGCAGGTTCAATCCTTGAGTTGGAAAGATCCCCTGGAGGAGGACATGCAACCCACTCCAGTATTCTTGCCTGGAGAATCTGATGGGCAGTATTCTCCCCTGGAGAATCACATGGAAAGAGGAGCCTGGCAGGCTACAGTCCATGAGGTCACACAGAGATGGACACTACAGAAGTGACTCAGCACAAACACATGTACACATCTTCAATAAAACTAGCAATTAATTTGTCATAGTATACTCAAATTTAGATTAGCAGTCTGACCACCTGTAAGGCTAGTATCACATTTTACCTATATAACTTTAAACCTCTAGCTAGAAACAGGTTTTTAAAGGATAGTATAAAAATTCAACTTCTTAAAGCTTTATTTTCAAGGATGCCTAATTGCGATGTGCAAATCTTTCATACGTGTTATAAAAGATTAAAAATTAAAATTGTATTATGTAAAGTTTAAAAATAAAATTTAAAAAATAAATAAAAATTAAAATTAATAACACAAATAGCATTTTCTATAGTACAAATCTGTTTTATTATAATTGCAATAGAATACATTATTTTTTGCTTGGGTTATGAATAAAATATCACTAAATATGTTTCTTTATTTTTAAAATCTTAAGACTGAAATTCTGTGAAACAATAATATGAAAGGCTGGCTTTCAAGTTCAGTTTCTCCCAATAATTTGTTTTAATGGCTTTCAAAACAGGAAAAACATGCACAGATCCAAATGAAAAAGGATTTCTGTTTTTCATTCTAATCCACCAATTATAAAAGGATTTTTGTTGAAATTTAGCTAGTAACTCTCCATATTCCCCGTCGTCAACCAGTTCTTAAACTAACTACACATTTTTTTACATTTTTAACAAAAGTATTCAAATTTCACTTTACCTTATTTAAACAATTAGAAAATTTTACATTCATATTTTTTAAAGTCTGCTTATGTCAAAGCTTATATACCTGACAGATTTAGATAATTTTCAGCACATACTGATGCAATGTAAAAACATATTCAAATATCCATTTTCAAAATGTTCTCTCCATGATAAGATTACTTAGAAAGCAGGTACTTTTTCATTGTAAAAATGTCATCTTCACCTTGGAAATATCTCCAAGGGAACTATGTCATGAAAAGCTCCTGATTATGTCACTGCAATTCTGGAACAGTTGAATTTTTGTAAAAATAAACATTAAAATGAAGTAAATTCAAATTAAATACTTTGCCACAAAATTACAAGAAGACTGTCCATAGTATAAATATAGTATAAACAGTATAAATGAGATGTGCACATCTCATTTTAAAGAATCATGAAGAATTTATATTGTAGCTCCAACTTCTTTGCTGTAATAGTGTGCCTACGAAACAAAGTATGAATCAATTCCATGTAAGGATTCTGTGAATTTAATTCTGTGAATTTACCCAAGATTCTTGATATACCCAAGATTTGCCCAAGTGTTTTCCCCCCAAAATGTGACATTTTGTCTTTTACTATTAAAGAAGACAAAATAAGAAGCTGCTAAATATTTTTAAGGGATATTTGAAGTCATGAAACTCAAACTTCATGTTCTAAATATTTAGTTCTTAAATATCTTACTGCAATGATGACATACTCTCATTACCTTATATTAAAGGAACAACTGATCCACAGAGTAAGATTTGCAATTAACAATAATGTAAATCCCTACATATCCCCTGATAGATTTAAATGGTTTGAGCCATTTTCCTTTCAGATCTAATTACTGTCATTGTTTTGCTCTCATAACACAGCTAGCAAAGAGTTTATGGAAATAAAAATATCAGCTATTCTATTTTTTTTTCATTTGTACTTAACATTACTAGCATAGTTTTCAATTTGTGTCTCTCTGCAGAATACCTTAATGCCAGTTGAGCAATTTTCAAGCTAATTTAAGCACAACTAAAAGATTTATAATAATGATGCTAAGAATAACACTCATCTAGTGCCTATACTTAACCTTTCTTTAAGCACTTGATATTTATTAACTCAATTCATCTATAAAGGTATATAAGATAGATATCTAATAAACTAAATTAATGTTATGTTATGAGATAATGTATCAAACAAATCTTAACTGTGGGACACCCACTCATCTCCAGGATACCTTGCATTCATTAAGCAACAAATGATGATGATATGAAACCAAATGTCATTGAGACCAACAGAGGGAGAAACAAATTGTGTCATAATTATTAGTGAAATTTCATTGTTTTCTTTCCTGTTTTTGGCTAAAAATAGTATTAAAAATGTTACATTATCTTTCCACACTCCATTGAATTGCCATATCTAACCCCTAGAGGCAACACTTTAGATTGGAGTCTACCACAAGAAATATTAGGAGTCTACTATTCTGTTATTTTGTAGACTACAATAGAATAATAATACTGGGCAGACAGTACAGTTAAACTGAAAGGTCATACTTAAGATAACTACTAAAAACTTAAAAATAACTTACACACATATATATATTATATAGTAATAAAGTGTATTTAGTACTGGGAATAATAATTTCCATGATCTGTGTAAATATCACAGAAATGGAATAGACTCTGGTTAAAGCACTGGATATATCAGGAGTCATGAAATTTGATAGAACACTAACAAATAAGGAACAAATTTCAAAGGAGTTTAATAAATAAGACACATGAAAAACTTCAATAAGCAAATAAACCAACAAATATACAAAGAGGATAAAATCATATTGAAGGTATTATGACAGTAATTTCAGATTTACTGTAGAAGTTTTCCTTCTATTCCACATATCTTTTTCACCATTATACTTTGAAAATCAAGACCAGTATTCCCTGCTGCTTTTCAGTGTTTTAAGAATACCTATAAATTCACTAGAGTCAAATGCTTAGCTCATGCCAAAGATAGTTTATCACACGGTAGTTAGAAAGAAGTATGTAGGATCCTGACTTTGCTATTTAGCCACTGTGTGCAGGGCTATGCTTAGTTTTTCAGTCGTGTCCGACTCTTTGCAACCCCACGGACTGCAGCTCACCAGGCTCCTCTGTCCATGGGCATTCTCCAGACAAGAATACTGGAGTGGATTGCCATGCCCTCCTCCAGGGGATCTTCTCAACCCAGGGATTGAACCCAGGTCTCCAGCATTGCAGGTGGATTTTTTACCATCTCAGCCACCACGGAAGCCCCAGCTGCTGTGTGATCCTGGATAAATCACCTCTCTGAACTTCAGATTCTCCTCAGGATGAAAAGTGCATAATACTTAGGAGAATCTCTGATAATCATGTGCATATTAAAAAATGGTAATTGTGTTATGATTCTAAAGCTTTTAAGGTAGAAAAGAAAATACTGTCTGGATTCAATTACAGTAGACAAAATGATATCTTAAGTTAGGGAAAATATAATAAAGAAACTGAATATGTCTCATACTGCTATTTTCTTAGGTACAAGTTACTGAAAATGTTGGGACGTAACTCTTCATCTCATAAGGATTAAATTTATCTTCCCACTGATTAAACTGTATATTTTTACTGTAATGAGGCGCTATAATAATGTAGAATGGATACCAAAGAAATGATGATGAAAGTTTTAGTCTTAAGTTGACCAATATAACGACCAACTCTTATTAAGTTACTTAATCTAAATGCCTCAGGTTCCTCACAAGAAACAAGCAGGAGGGGTAAAATCATTTTAAAGTGACTTCAAGTTCATTTTCTAAATGACAGTCACAGTCACCACTTGCTTGGTTTGGTCACATCCTTAACAGATCTGTTTCTGCAGTTTTTAATACAATGGAAACAATTTAAATCATGGAAACAAAAACCCACACAGAAACCCCAAAGCATTACATAAAAGAAAAAGGCAAATAATTACTTTCGGTGTCAATCAAATGAAGCATAACCA
This sequence comes from Bison bison bison, assembly GCF_000754665.1. Lineage (NCBI taxonomy): Eukaryota > Metazoa > Chordata > Mammalia > Artiodactyla > Bovidae > Bison > Bison bison. The sequence continues at coordinate 3,649,195 of NW_011495024.1, read as the reverse complement.
AGAGAACAACGCTAAATAGTTATCCTCCATTTTCATTAATTTCAAAAGAAATCCATTTAAATGTCCTCAACAGGTTCACACTCAAGTAAATGGAACTTGATACTGTAAAAAGATTAAATGATGGGAGAGCTCACAGACTCTCCATATACAAATATTTAAAATAATGCTATAGTCTAGTTATAGTGAAAGTCGCTCAGTTGTGTCTGACTCTTTGCAACTCCCTGGACTATACAGTCCACGGAATTCTCCAGGCCAGAATACTGGAGTGGGTAGTCTTTCCCTTCTCCAAAGGATCTTCCCAACCCAGGTCTCCTGCATTGCAGGTGGATTATTTACCAGCTGAACCACAAGTGAAGCCCAAGAATACTGGAGTTATTAGCCTATCCCTTCTCCAGCAGATCTTTCTGATCCAGAAATCGAACCCGGGTCTCCTGCATTGCAGGCGGTTTCTTTACCAACTGAGCTATCAGGGAAGCCCAGTGTTAGATTACGATAATTGACTGTTAAGTCATTGACCAATCTGAGGATTAAAAAACTGTGAAATTATATAACTGAATGTTTAATAAGCACAAATATTACCTTAAATTCAGACACAGCAAAATTTAAATTTTGTGATAGGACACGAGACCTCATTAGGTTAATTCTTAGCATGGTAAATAGATGATCAGATAATTATAAAAATAATCCCATTAGTAACTGTATGACTATTCAATAGTTCAGTCTTAGCAAATATTTTAAGATTCTCTCCTCAGACTGAGTCATTAATTTCCTTATCCACATACTTGCTCTCTTGCTTACTAATACAGCAAAGATTAAGAGAAATCTTTTCATTTACTACTAGCATTTTCTCTAGGTTATAGATAAGTTTTCAGACTGGGCCCCAAGCACAGTTTTATTAAAAAGGTATCATATACTCAAAATTATATAAAGAAATGCATGTTTTAAAAGAAATGAATACTCATGAATCATCAAGCAATTTAAAAATATTAACACAACAGTATGAGAAATTTTGAAGGTCCCTATATCCCTCTATGCAATATCTCCTTGCTATTGTTTATAATATTATCATAAATTTATATATATATTGTTTAAATTTGCTAAGGTTTGCCTTTTATGTAATCTGTAACATAAAGTACATATTCTTCTGTAACTTTTTTTGGTGGAACAATATTACATTTTTGAGAATCATCTATGCTGATGTGAATATAGTTCATTTTTACTGCTATAGAGTACTCCATGTATAAAAATTGTTTCCATTTTTTTTTCTTATCAACAATACTGCAACAGATGTTCTTGTATGTGTTTCCTTCTGCACCTGTGCAAGAAATCTCTCAGGAAAGAATACTTTAAATTACAGTGTATGCATATCTTCAAGTTTATTAAATAGCCAATTTTCTAGTATACATTCCTACTAGAGGTGAGTGGAAATTCCTAATGTTTCACATTCCCACCAACAATATGCCCAGTGTGTGAGATGATCCTTTATTACGCTTTTCATTTTCATTTCCCCAATTAATAATGAGGGTTGAGAGTTTTCATGGTGAGCCGGTGGTAAAGAGTCTGCCTGCCAATGCAGGAGACGCTCCATCTCTGGTCCAGGAGGATCCCACCTAGCACGGAGCAACTAAGCCTGCGCACCACTACTGAGCCTGTTCCGGAGCCCAGGAACTGCAACAGCTGAGCCCACATGCAGCAACTACCAAAGCCGTGTGCCCCAGAGTTCATGCTCTGCAACAGGAGAGGTCACCACAATAAAAAGCCCAAGAACCACAACCTCAGAGAGGCCTCCAGGTCACCACAACCACAGAAAACTTCACGCAGCAATGAAGACCCAGCACAGCCACAAATAAACAAATAATGAGGGCTGATGACGTTTTTATATTATAATGGCCCATCTGTATTTCCTCTTCTGTGAAATGCCTAGTCACATGTATCTGTTTTCTCTTTGGTCGTCATTCTCATATTTATTGATAGCAATATTCTATGTATTCTGAATACTTCTAGATTTTATGTTTCATGTTTTGGTATGCAACAAACCAAATAATATTTGTGAGTTTTCCTTCTATGGTCTACACTTTTTACTTAATTGGTAAAATACATTTCCATAAAATACATAGCACTTTAATGGTTGATGTTATTTTCCTTTTTCATTATATCTATGTATATCTCTATATATAGATATATGAATAATATACATATAAATATAAACCAAGAGAAAACCTTCATCACTTTTATTTTGAAACTTGATCCCAAGTTCCCCACACCCAGAAATGGAAGAGGGCATAAAGTATAGCCAAGTAAACTTAAGGGGCCATGGAAACATCTATTAATAAGTAGCCTTTAAAACAGGCAGCACTTTTTTTACACATCTTCTGGACGCTATGCTTATGCACAGAGATTCAGGATAATCAGAGTGGAGATTTTTCTCTTTTCTTAACAGTAACTTATACATGTGTAGCATGTTAGCTATTTTCAGTGTTCTTTATATACTTTATATGATGCTCAGAACAACTAAACTGGATGAGGAAAAGAAATTATTGTTGCCACTTCTGAACTGAAAAAAATAAAGTAGGTGAAGGGATTTGCCTAAAATGGGAAAACCTTGGATGCAAGTCTAGGGCTCCTGCCCTTTAGTCCAGGCTGCCTTTCTCAACACTGTACTACTTTTCAAGGTAAGGAATTAACTGTCAAAGCTGAGGACATGGGGACATCCCTGACAGTAATGTGGTTAAGACTCTGCACTTCTAAGGCAGTTCAGTCCCTGGTCAGGGAACTAAGATCCCACATGCTGGGGGCCATGGCCAAAAGAAAAAAAAATTAATTAAAAAAAATAATAAAGTCCCAGTCTTTAAAAGAAAAAGAAAACAAAAGCTGAGGAGACGGCATTTTTTTAAAGTATGACTCGTCAGTGTAGTCAACTTGTACTTACTGACTGTGAAAGGATTATATTGTCCTCAGAAAGAATTCTGTTGTAGAGTGACAGCTGTGACAGGGCAGAGAGAGAAGTGGAGCACAGTCATCCGCTCCCTCCTATACCACACAAACTTAGTTTCCTATTCAGTCAAGATTTCCCCTAAACACAGATCTCTTACCCATCACAGAAAATTTATGCAAAAAAAGTAAGACATGCTGATGGTGGTTGAGATTATTATCTAAAAACTAGAAACATATACTTAGATAAAGGATACTTAGATGTGGCCTCATGAGTCTATGTTCCCTAGCAGTATGATAACCACAAACAGGGCATTCCAAATGAATCTGAATAATCACCAAAACTGTTTTTAAAACTTGCAGACAAAGAATGTCACCTGCCTTATCGGTAGACAAAGGATGTTGCTGCCATCAAGACATCAGCTGTTGTCATACGAAGTAAAGTAAATCAGAAAGAGAAATAAATATATCAACACGTGGAATCTATAAAAGTGGTACAGATAAACTTATTTGCAAAGCACAAATAGAGACAAAGATATACAGAACAAATGTTTGAACAGCAAGGGGGAAAAGGGGGGATTGGAAGATAGGGACTGAAACAATTGAATATGTAATTGATACTCTGTATAAAGTAGATCACACCAGTGAGAACCTACTGTATAGCCTACGGGACCCTACTTGATGCTCTGCGGTGACCTAAATGGTAAGGAAATTCAAGGAAGAGGAGATATATGTATACATATTAAGTGATTCAATTTGCTCTTCAGCAAAACTAACATAATTGTAAAGCAACTATACCACACACACACACACACACACACACACAGAAAGACATCAACTTCTGCAGTCTTCCCCACCCACCAACACAACCCTGATGGTGCACGAACAGGGGGTTTAAGATAGAAAAAAAAAAAAAAGATAGTATAGGTCCTAAATATCTAAGGTGTGTATCAAAATAAAGATTTCAATGAGTTCAGAGTCTTTTATTTTCCTATGCATAGAACAGCACTAAATTCATTAACATGTCTGGTTTTTCTTTAACAGCAATTTTTTGATGTTCCAACTACTTGGTTTTTGTTGCAAGAACTCCCATATATCCTGGCTACTTCCTTACCTCTTCATAACAGTCCCACAGAGCTATATGAGGCTACCCCTGGGCTTAAGTCCTCAGCAAATCTGCCAAATAAAACATACTTCTCAAATTTTAGGTTGTTTAGTTTTTTCAGCCAACTGGGGAAAATCTCTACATAGTGTGTTTGTGAAGACTATCATTAAGTCATGTGATGGGCAAGAAAAAGTAAGGAATAGGCACATATGTATCTGTAGTATCACAAATGCATTAAATTTTCAGGTAATATAAACACAGCTTTTTAAAAAAAAAACTTTTTGTTTTGTATTGGGGTACAGCCAATGAATAAACAATAAACACTGTTTATTGTTCACAGCTTTAAGTGAACAGTGAAGGGACTCAGACATACATATACTGTATCCATACTCCTTCGAACGTTTTTTCTTTAAAAAGAGACACAGATGTATAGAACAGTATTTTGGACTCTGTAGGAGAGGAAGCGGGGGGGATGATTTGGGAAAATGGCATTAAAACATGTATATTATCATGTAAAAATAATAAAGAGTATGAGATAAAAAAATAAATAAAAATTCCAAATCAAAGGAAAAAAATAATAAAAATAAAATTTAAAAGGATAACCACAGGACCATTATTGTACAACTAAAAACAAAAGAATGCTTGGTTATTAAATAAGAATTAAACTCTTTGGAAATTTAATATAGTGATATTCACATTCATCAGGGGTAGGAGGAAAACACTCATTGTATTTTTTGAATTTTGTCCCAAGTAAATATATCACTTATTCAGAAAACATATATAATTCAAATCTCTATGCCTTACACCAAAATTCACTCCCTAAAGATTAAGAACATAAAAAAACACATAGAAATTTTTATAATTATCTTATAGGAAAGAATTCTTAAAGACCTTCCTAAAGGCAGAAATATTAAAAATAAAATAGTTTACTAAACACACTTTTTAAACTTCAATATAACAAAAAAAATTATAACCAAAGCAATATGTTAACAAGAAAACTGAAAATTTTAATATATATACGGTAGTGTGTGTTTGTGTATGCTGCTGTCATTGAGTCACTAAGTCATGTCCAACTCTTTGCAATCCCATGGGATTGTCCAGCCAGGAATACTGGAGTAGGTTGACATTTCCTTCTCCAGGGGAATCTTGCCAACCCAGGGATCAAACCTGAGTCTCCTGTTTGGCAGGTGGATTCTTTACCACTGAGCTACCTAGGAAGCCCGTGTATTTCTGTATGTGTGTGTATAAATGGTAGCTACTCACCAAAAAGAAAAACACTCTAATAGGAAAAAAAAGGCCATAGATATATAAACAGGGAATTCACACAAACACAATAAATATGAGAAATGGTCTACCTGATCAGTAATAAAAGAAGTACAATTTTGCAAAACAGAGAACTTCTGCCTTTCAGATTAGCATACTTCATATTTTAAATAAAAATGTTTGGAGGGGGTGCTGCTAAGTCACTTCAGTCGTGTCCGACTCTGTGAGACCCCATAGATGGCAGCCCGCCAGGCTCCCCCATCCCTGGGATTCTCAAGGCAAGAACACTGGAATGGGTTGCCATTTCCTTCTCCAGTGCATGAAAGTGAAAAGTGAAAGTGAAGTTGCTCAATCGTGTCCGACTCTTAGCGACCCCATGGACTGTAGCCCACCAAGCTCCTCAATCCAGGGATTTTCCAGGCAAGAGTACTAGAGTTGGGTGCCATTGCCTTCTCCATGGAGGGGGTGAGAGAATAGGAAAAATGAATGTTCAGAAACATAGCTCATAGGATTGTAAACTATCCTGGAGGGTCATATGGTAGTTAACTACCAAAGGCCCTAAAAGTTGTATGCCTTTAGCTTAGGAATTCCATTTCTAGGAATTTATTCCATGAAAACAAATGAATACTGCCCAGAGATACTAATACTTGCATGTGATATTCACTGCAGTGATGTTTATAACAAAAAATAATTGAAAACAACGCATAAGACAGAGCTCGGATTGTAAATGAAGACCTTTCTGCCTTCAGCATCTGTGCCCCCTGACAAAGTTAGGTTCCATTCTCTTAGTCTAAAAGTCTTCCTGTTATGTCCTAGCCCTGTTGCAACCAGCATATAATGCAGCTACTTTCTGAAGGAGACTCTAGCTGACCACCCTATAACAGGGGAACAAGCTGTGTAACCAAGGGGGCCTTGTAAACACAATCAACCACTGTAAATACACTAAGAATGGTATTCTAAGCCTCTCTTAGAATCTGTTAGTGTAATAAATGCACCTTCATCCATATTCCTGAAGCTCTTAAAGGAGATATGTTTTTTTAATTTCTTACTGTAACTGTAGCCACACTGATAAATTTTCTATCATATTAAAAACTTATGTTGGGACTTCCCTAGAGGTCCAGTGCTTATGACTTTGCTTTCCAATGCAGGGTGTGAGAGTTCGATACCTGGTCAGGGAGCTAAGATCTCATATGCCTCAGGACACAATGACATATCATGAATGACACGATGAAGACCCCACATGTTATAACTAAGACCCAATTCAGTCAAATATGAATAAAAATTTAAAAAAAGACTCTGTGCTCTCAATGCAAGGGGCACCAGTTCAACCCCTGGTTGGAAAACTAAGAATTCACATACCTCACAAGGTGGCAAAAAAAGATAAAATGAAAAACAACCCTGTTATGTATTCAATTTAATCAGTGTTTAAAGAACATATGGTAACTGACTGGTCACTACAAAGTTAGTTTATATTTAAATCAAAGTCATGTTTCACAAGAAACATTTTCATTTCCTATAATATTTAAATGTTTGTTACATATTTCCTTTGGGGAACAGAAGTTCTTATCAATTTAATTAGACAAATATTTAGTTAGTAATTACTATTGAAGTTACTTCATGGCAAACAGATTGGGAAACAATGGAAACAGTGACAGACTTTATTTTGGGGGGCTTCAAAATCACTGCAGATGGTGACTACAGCCATGAAATTAAAAGATGCTTGCTCCTTGGAAGAAAAGTTATCACCAACCTAGATAGCATATTAAAAAGCAGAGATGTTACTTTGACATTACAAAGGTCCATCTAGTAAAAGCTATGGTTTTTCCAGTAGTCATGTATGGATGTGAGAGTTGGGCTATAAAGAAAGCTGAGCACCGAAGAACTGATGCTTTTGAACTATGGTGTTGGAGAAGACTCCTGAGAGTCTCTTGGACCACAAGGAGATCAAACCAGTCCATCCTAAAGGAAATCAGTCCTGAATAAGCATTGGAAGTACTGATGCTAAAGCTGAAACTCCAATACTTTGGCCACCTGATGCGAAGGACTGACTCATTTGAAAAGACCCTGATGCTGGGAAAGACTGAAGGCGGGAGGAAAATAGGACGACAGAGGAGGAGATGGTTGGATGGCATCACCGACTCGATGGACATGAGTTTGAATAAGCTCCAGGAGTGGGTGATGGACAGGGAAGCCTGGCACGCTGCAGTCCATGGGGTCACAAAGAGTCAGACACAATTAAGCAACTAAACTGAACTGAATTACTGTGCGCCAGAAACTCTAGTTTTCCATTAAATTCACTTCCATTACTTATAAGACAGTTACAAAGACTTGGTTATATCTTGAACTGATAGGCAGAAAATTCAACAGGTAACACTGGTGCCATGATGTCATTAGGACTGAGAGAATAAAGCTAGAACTCACCAGCAAGCTCATAAATGTTTATTTTATCAAAAATGTGGAAAAGTCACATGTATCTCTTCTGAATTGAAAGTGTTAGTCTCTCAGTCATGTCTGATTCTTTTCAACCAGATGGACTTTAGGCTGCCAGGTTCCTCTATCTTCGGAGTTCTCCAGGCAAGAATACTAGGGTGGGTTCCCATTCTCTTCTCCGGGGATCTTCCTGACCCAGGAATAGAACCTAGGTCTCCCACACTGCAGGCAGATTCTTTCCCATCAGAGCCACCGGGGAAGTCCTTTATCCCTTCTGGCATCAATTAATTCTCTCCCATCACTCTAACTAATATCTGATGATGAACTGTTAAGAGCATTATCAGAAAAATTAGGAGAGAAGCCCCTTTTCTAACTCAACATTGAAGATATTGTGTGAGTTGCCAACGACTCATTGATGACAGTCAGTGAACAAATAGGATCACGGAAAAGTTTACAGTGGAGCAGGATTATACTCAATATGTTAGCAACAAGGGTAGCATTTAAGCCTCACTCATTTTTAGCAGGGGGATTCCCTGATAGATCAGTTGGTAAAGAATCTGCCTGCAATGCAGGAGACCCAAGTTCGTTTCCTGTGTTAGGAAGATCCGCTGGAGAAGGGATAGGTTACCCACTCCAGTATTCTTGGGCTTCCCTTGTGGCTCAGCTGGTAAAAAATCTGCCTGCAATGTGGGAGACCTGGGTTCGATTCCTGGGTAAGGAAGATCCCCTGGAGAAGGGAAAGGCTACCCACTCCAGTATTCTAGCCTGGAGAATTCTATGGACTTTATAGCTCATGGGGTCCCAAAGAGTCAGACACAACTGAACGACTTCCACTTTCATTTTTAGAAATAGGAGATCAGACAAATATTAAAATTAACATACATGTACGTTAACTGGGATACAAAAGAAAATACAACTGATGCCCCCCAACGTCACAGACAGCCGTGTTTAATAGACTAAGAGTTTGCAGAAAATGAAGAGTACAATAAAATCAAGCAAGAAAAACACTAACAGAAGTAACCAGATTGCCAATCAGGCAGAGGAAACCTAATGTCTCTATTAGTTAGACGCCTTCTCCCAAACTAAAACAACAAGGAAGAAATCTCTTAAATATTCACTGTCCATATTTCACCTTATTATAATTTCTCAATAATCCTCAGTAAGCCTCCCCTATGTGACACCTCTTACCCACAATACAGCCAAGGCAAAGGAAATGCTTCTTGTTTGATGACTTGCTCAAATCCAAACAGAGAGGAAGTGAAAACCTTCACCTAAAATCCAGGTCTCCCAAAGTCAAGGGCAACACCCTCTCCTCCAACCTTGCAGATGTGAATGCCATGAGTCAACTGTACTCTTTGACCAGAAAATAAATGTTGAGAGGTGGCCTCTCAGCCAAAGAAACTATTTTCCAAACATTATTCCAGGCTAAACCTTTGGCTTGTGCTTTCCATCCTAGCAATTTAAAACACATTATGAATTTGTCAGCAGCTCCACAGCCCTTAGCATAATTAAAACCCATTAGTCTGGTTCACCGCATAACGGCACCACATGTGCTGTGAAAACATACTCACCTAAAAGCTCCTAGGAGGACATTAAACATTCACAACCCACAATGAAAACTTAGCAGAACATGTCAAAGGATAAAACTTTTTATTAGCAGATGTGGTAACTCACCACTCAGGAATACTATACTTAGGTTCAGCCAGTACTAGTTTATGACTTTGAACTATTAGAGGTTGGGGAAGTATCTGGAATGCCTCAGAAAAGCTTTTTCTGGTTCTGAAAGCCACCACATCATGTCATTACAATGCTGAGAATTTCCTACCGCAGAATTCTGAAACAAGTAACATGTTCAAAGATCCACCCTAACCTAATAATCTCATTTTGTATAATTCCTTCTGTTTATTATTAACCTTTCATGATTTAAACCTTACACTTTTCTTCTTCCATACTCAGAGTAAGTTTCATCCCCAGATCCTTTCCTTCAGCAGAAGATCACCTTCTGAAAGTCACATTAGGTTAAAAACATTCTGACCAATTATTACAATTCCACCAGCCGACTATAGAGGAGGAAACAGAAAAGTTGACAATATTTTAAGAATTTAAGCTAAGACCAACTCTGAGTTTAGAGCAAAACCTATGTAGATCACATGATAAAAAAACAAAACTCTAAGAACTGTACTTTAAGTGTTTATGATTTTGACTAAAAGAAATATCTTTTTTCCCCAAAATTTTAAAGGGGTTTTCAGGTTTTATTTATACCCATAAAGGTTATATGAAAACCCCAATCACTGAAATGAAATGAAACCACAATCACAGAAAACTAATCAAACTGATCACATGGATCACAGCCTTGTCCAACTCAATGAAACCATGAGCCATGCCACGTAGGGCCACCCAAGACGGACAGGTCACGGTGGAGAGTTCGGACAGAATGTGGTCCTCTGGAGGAGGGAATGGCAAACCACTTCAGTATTCTTGCCTTGAGAATCCCATGAACAGTATATCTCTGAGCACATTTATGCAAATGCTGAATAGTTTATCAGAGGCACTCAAATTTGACACAAAAACAAGATAAAAGTGTATCTTACAAAAATATTTTTCCTTCTATCTATATGAAAATTATCGTCATTCACTCTATTACGTTGCTGTTATACTGGTGCTGATGGATGCCCTCAAGAAAACAGAATGAAACCAATCATGCAAAGATTAAGAATTCTGATTCCCTTAGATTAGAAGAATTGAAAAGCAAAACTTAAAATAACACTGTGTCACCAAGTCAGTCACATATTACATCTGTAAAGTCTAGAACAATGGCTCTTAGTATTTTTTTTTTCTGGTCACAGACCCCATCATTAACCTGATGAAAAATGTATGTATTTGTAATTGTGGCTACAACTTCCACAGATTTTGAGTCCTCATAGGTCAGCGCTGGATGATTAGAATCCCTGCTAGGAACCATTTCCTCCTGAGGTCAGGAATCTCACCTTTATCTTTCTGCACTAGTACTGCATTCAGATGGTGGCAGAGTTGATGAATGAATGTGTGCGTCCGAGGTCAAGTGACCACAAAGAAGAATTTGATTGGTTAAGAGAATGATATAACGTGCTCCTGAAGGATAAATGATTCAAAGGCATCAGAGGCATCGTTGTTTTACATATACATACGTGTGTGTGTGTGTGTGTGTGTGTGTGTGTGTGTGTGTATTACTAAACTTGGGGCTTCCCCGGTGGCTCTAGTAAAGAATACGCCTGCCAATGCAGCAGACAAAAGAGAAGCAGGTTTGATCCCTGGGTTGGGAAGATCCCCTAGTGGAGGAAATGGCAACCCACTCCAGTATTCTTGCCTGGAGAATCCCATGTGCCGAGGAGCCCGGCAGGCTACAGTCCACAGGGTTGCAAACAGTCAGACATGACTGAAGCAACTTAGCACACAATTATTAAATCTGTATTTGAGTGCTTCCAATTAATTACAAATACTTGTTTCATATTGAGAATTTCACAGTGAAATTCTCAATATGAGTTACAGAATACTTTTTTTAAACTAAGGAACTTCAAAATTAAAGTTATTGTTGATATTTAAGGGTGCTTCAAACCTATTCTAAATCAAACCATTATTATATACTCCCAACTGATGTGATTCTCCTAAAAATGCTTTAAAATTGTTTGAAGTACTTATTTTTCCTGGGTTCACCCACATCTTTCAACCTAATGCCTCCCTTTACCTTACTTTTCTGTAGGGAGGCTATTTTAAAAATGACATGTGATTTCAACCTATATGTAAGTCATCAGTCGGTGTTAAGACACACTGAAAAGTTTAAGCCGTGTCTGTTCCTGCAGTTTGGTAGAGCAGAGCACAAAGATTACTTCCATCCCTCCTCCAGTTATTTAAATCTAAGGACCAGCCTCATGGCTTTGTCTTCTTTTATTCATTTCCCTCCTTTTCTTTACACATCAATGTTCATCCCCCCTCACGTATTTCTATTTCCAGGATAGAATTTTCTATTAGTTTCCTTTCTCTTTCCTCTCCCATAGAGGAAATAGGACTATTAATTATATCTTTCATTTTATCATTTGTATTTCTTGACAACTGTTTTGTTCCCTTCACATTCTTTACTTTTTCCAAATATGTGCATTTCTTCAATAATTTCTAAAGTTGTGATTTTATTTTCATGTTCATCATTCACTTTTCCAGCAATAAAACAGTTACCACTAAAATTCAACTATATATGGCATTTACATTTTAGTCTTCTATGACTTTGTACACTATTAAATTCACAGCTATTCTAGTTTGTTTCAATGAAAAAGATACCAAGAAAGATATTTATATTCTTAGAAGACCGGAAAAACTATCTCCTTTGCTGAGCCATTCTTCTCTGATCTACTCAACATGAGAGCCCTTTCTTCTACATTCACAAATCCCTCGGGGGATTTTCACCCAAACCCATGGTTTTGAATATCATAATATAACCCAATGACTCTCAAATCTATTAATATGTCATGAGACATGATCTCTCCTTAGGACTCCAGGCTGACATTAAGCTGCTTATGTGACATCTCTACTTGATGTCATAAATCCAACATAGTCAAAATAAAACTCTTAATATTAATGTCTTCCTTTCTCTATGCCTTCCACCAATCTTCCTCATCTCAACAATATACTCAAATACAAACATCTTTGATTCCTTTTTCCCCCTTACCTCTCAAACCTAATGCAATAAAGATTCTGAATCCAATTACTCCTATTGTCTTTACCCAAATCTTGTTCCCTAGCTTGCAAAGCCCATGATGGTCTGGTCCTTGCCTATCTCTCTGACATTTTATCATGTCACTTATCCACTTGACCTGCTAGATTCAAACCATACTAGCCTCTTACTGTCCTTGCAACAGTCCACGCTCATTCTCACCTTAGAGTCCTTGAACCATCCCATCCATCTGCCTACACTGCTCCTTCTGCTACATCCAAAGTTCCCTCTAGCTATTCACAGAGAAGTCTTCTATGATTAAACCAATCTAAGAGAGCTATCCTCTCAATTACCACCACGTTATCTTCCATAGCACATATCACTGCTACTGCTGATTGTTAACTAAATTATTTATTTTCTGTCTTCATTCACCAGAATGAAAGATCACAAGATGAGAAACTACTTCAATCAGCACTCTATCACCATGATTCCAGATATTGCTGAGCACAAAGCAGGCACTCAATAAAGTGTTAACTAAATGAATGAATTTAAAGAATTTAAACACAATTAAATTCTATGAATTTCATGGCATTGACATTTTTCCGTTTTACAGAAAATTATCACATTTACTGAAAAATCTCAAGCAGACATTCATTTTAGACAATTTTCATGGAAATTCTTGGCAGTAAAGAATATTAACATATTACACTACAATGTTTAAAATGTTCCAGAAATTATAGTACCTCCAAACTCTACCTGGTGTTAATTATACAGGATAAATTATGACATTTTCAATAATTAAACGGAGAAGGCAATGGCACCCCACTCCAGTACTCTTGCCTGGAAAATCCCATGGACGGAGGAGCCTCGTGGGCTGCAGTCCATGAGGTCGCTAAGAGTCAGACACAACTGAACGACTTCACTTTCACTTTTCACTTTCATGCATTGGAGAAGGAAATGGCAACCCACTCCAGTGTTCTTGCCTGGAGAATCCCAGAGACAGAGGAGCCTGGTAGGAGGCCGTCTATGGGGTCGCACAGAGACGGACACGACTGAAGCGACTTAGCAGCTTAGCAATAATTAAAATGCAAACAACCCATATTTCAATGTTGCTTCATATTATCTAAGATACCATATGTTATATTTCTCTGAGTTTAAGGAATTTAATTTCAACTTCATGTGAATTTTGCTAGCAATGTGAAATATACCATCAAGTTCAGCTATAGTTTATTTTTTTCCAGTTTTTCTGTACCCCAACCCTCTTGTACTAATGCAGATTAAGACTTTTCATTGCACTATACTCAAGATGACTCTAAGAAGTAATCCTCCCTCCCTTCTTCTGGCTTTTCTGCCTCCATTTTTATTCTAAACACTGTAAGTACAATTTTTAGAAGAACATTTTTTTAGGTCATTTCCATGTCCAGTCCCCCTCCCCACCTGAAAAGTCCCATACTCTTTAATACTATTTCACTAACTCTTCACACAAAGACTTTGTACCCTAGGTTAATCAACCCTTCTTAAAATCTCCAACACATAATTCAGTGGTTGCCCACTTGTGAGCCTGGGATTAGGGATTATAAAAAGGAATAAGTGTAACCACTATACATTTCTGATTCTAAATAACTTACACATCTTGGACATGTATGCTTATGCATATAATTGTGTGCATAAGAATTGCATATACTGTATTTAAATGTATTTTATTAATCAAATAAAACATTTTATTTACATATCCAATAGTGCTTCTAAATTCACAGTCATGTTCCATCTTCATAATAGACACTTTAAGCTACTATGAACTTAAAGTCCTAAAAGTTCTTTTGAAATTTAAAGGTGGCTCCATATTTAAGTTTTATTATATTTTATTTCATTGGTTGAATTTATAATACAAATACTATGCTGCCAACCCATGTGCCTGTCACACCAAAGCAAGATCAACAAACACTGCCTTAGAAGTCTCCTTAATTAAGTAAGCTTTAGCTTTAAACATTAATGAGCCATTAATTTCATCCAACTAAGGTAAATAATATTTGTATTTTAATTCGATTCACTTTTTACTCATCAAATATTAAGTAAGAAAACATATTAAAGTTATTTCTAAAAGCCTCTATCATTTTACTCAGTTAGGTCTGAAAATTGCCAATACTATATAATATACTCATTAGTATTGAGGAAAAATTACTTGAGCATATCTCTACATCAAAAATGAAAAAAATTAAACTTGAAACAAATTTTTAGAAAACAGGGCTCATCATTTCTTATGGGTAGATCCATAAGGACAGCCATCAAACTGAATACTAGTAAACTCACTACCTTAATTTACTGATTTTAAACTATTTAAATTATTGCTTATTCATATTACCTATTTCACTTTATCTGAAATAAAAAGAGGAGACATTTAATGCAGAGGAGATATTAAATGCAAGCAGTCAACTCCTTGAGTGAAATGGAATATATTACATTTTAAATATGTAAAATGGCATTTTATAATGTCAATATTAAAAAAAAAACATATCTCAGAAGTTGACTGCATTCTAAAATCATTCCAAATGTGTCTGATTACCTTTAGTAAACCGACTTAAACCTTAAGAATGCATCTCAGATAGTAGGTAAGTATATATTTATGAGAAATGAACCTATTACTACATTTCTGTGTTTCTCCAAAAAGCAAACCCAAGGATAACACAAACACATTTAGGTATTGTTCCTTTCTTAGGGGTGAACTATCCTCTGTGTACCTCTAATTATGCTTTCTGTACAGCCACGGTCTACTAACCTCCAGGTTCTTCCTCCAAATAACTGAACTTACCCTGCAGGGTTTGACTTTGGCATCTCTTTATCACTGAGCAAGATGACCTTCCTATAGTTCCATAAACATCATGTACTGGACCCTAGAAAGCACTTATGACACA
This sequence comes from Bison bison bison, assembly GCF_000754665.1. Lineage (NCBI taxonomy): Eukaryota > Metazoa > Chordata > Mammalia > Artiodactyla > Bovidae > Bison > Bison bison. The sequence continues at coordinate 3,633,870 of NW_011495024.1, read as the reverse complement.
AAAATAAAGACTGACTTCCTGTCTCCACATGCGTGCGTGCGAAGTCACTTCAGTTGTGTCCAACTCTTCGCAACTACGGACTGTAGCCCTCCAGACTCGTCTGTCTATAGGATTCTTCAGGCAAGAATAGTGGAGTGGGTTGCCATGCCTTCCTCCAGGGGATCTTCCTGACCCAGAGACTGAGTCTGTGTCTCATGTCTCCTGCATTAGCAGGTGGGTTCTTTACCACTAGTGCCGCCTGGGAGGATCAGCTCATTAGCTGTAAGCAGACTTGACATGTGTCTCTTTAAAAAAAAAAAACAACACTCAAAAAGGAAGTCAGTCCTCTGTACTCTTTTCTTCCCTGCCATGGTAAATAAAGTCATTCTAGAGGTGGAAGGGTAGTTACCTGGGGCTACTAAGTGACCAACTGGAGTAGAACTAACCAGTGTTGGACATGTACACGAATTAAACCACTGAGGTTTGGGGGTTCATATTTTTTTCTTACAAAAGCATAACTTAGCTTATCACTAAGCTTATCAACTAACCCAGGATGGTAAATCAGTTTCATTTCAGGTGCAATTGATTGGCGGCAGCTTCCTGGAACAGGGCATTGAAAAAAATATTGGGACACTTTGGAAAAATTAGAAATGAATGCAACACACGGTCAGCATCTCATAAGTATGGGAGACTGGATGAATCCTGAAATCCGACTTAGGTCATATGTTTTATGAAAAATGAGGCTTATGCACTTTAGTTACTAATGGCCTGAACAGTGAGCCCAAACCATAGCTGGTTATTTCTCGTAGTTGCAATATCGTTCTCTAGTACAATATAGTTCTCTAGTACAATATAGTTCTCTACTTCTATATTCCTCTTCACCAAGTTGAATGTCTTGCTGCTGCTGCTGCTGCTGCTAAGTCGCTTCAGTCGTGTCCGACTCTGTGCGACCCCACAGATGGCAGCCCACCAGGCTCCCCTGTCCCTGGGATTCTCCAGGCAAGAACACTGGACTGGGCTGCCATTTCCTTCTCCAATGCAAGAAAGTGAAAAGTCAAAGTGAAAGTGAAGTCACTCAGTCGTGTCCGGCTCTTAGCGACCCCATGGACTGCAGCCTACCAGGCTCCTCCACCCATGGGATTTTCCGGGCAAGAGTACTGGAGTGGGGTGCCACTGCCTTCTCCTACTCCCACACTAAACCATGAATTACAGTAATTTCCAGTAAGGCAATTACTGCTGCATGCTTCTAAGGCATAACCTTGAAAATGTAATTCTAACAAGACAAAAAATTATTATTCATGACATCAAATCCCAGTTTAATTACTTGAGTGTTTACTGAGCATTTTTTAAATGTTCTGGCTATGAATCAACAATAATCTTCCATAAGCTATTTTCTAATGGAAACTTCAGAAATGCAAAATAGTATAAAAGTATTACAATAAACAAGAAATGTTTCAACACCCAGCTAAGAGATAAATTATTACAAATACAGATGAAATCCACCAGGTACCCAGCCCAGACTTTATTCTGTTTGTTCCCCTAAAGAACTAGTAGGTTACACAGGAATAGTAGGTTCCCCTACAGGAGTGGGAACACTTGTCACAATCAGTGCATCTATACTGAAATGCTATCTTATCACCAGAAGTCCAGAGTTTACACATTAGAGTTCACTCTTGGTGCTGTACTTTTTATGAGTTTTGGCAAATGATTTGTATCCACCATTACAGTGTCATACAGGGTAGTTTTGTAAGGGAACCACTGACCAAAATCACCTGCCTTGGCCAAACATGATGATAACCACTTGGAGGAGTTGTCTCGCAACAGGGGGTCCCAGTAAGAAACATGGTCCTGCTGCCAAAAATTAACGAAGAATTTGGGAGCCGTCAAATGGAGGGAGGACACGCCAGCCTGTAATACGTCCTACCAACTTTCGAGAACTCTTCACGCTGCAATCCGTCTTGGCTGAGAGATGCACATGCCAACAAGAAGGCCCTGAGTCAGACCAAATACAGGCCAAGCAAGATGACTGGCCACGAACAACCCAGAGGCCAATCTCATTACCATAAAATCTGAGACTGAGAGCTACAAGCTATGTGGCAAAGCAGTGTTCTTCAGGTCCGTTACCCTGCTGCTCTCTGCCAGGGTGTCCCTTCCCAATAAAGTGTCTTGCTTTGTCAGCACGTGTGTCTCCTTAGACAACTCATTTCTGGAGTGTTAGACAAGAGCTCACTCTAAAGCCCTTGAAGGGCTCCCTCTTGCAACAGTTCCACTGCCCTAAAAGTTCTCTGTGTTTCATGTATTCATCCCATCCTCCCCATAACACCTGGCAACCACTGATTCTCTTACTGTCTCCATAGTTTCGCCTTTTCCAGAATGTCATATAGTTGAAATCCTACAGTAGGGAGCCTTTTCAGATAGGCTTAAACATTAATTTCTGGCAGCAGGAAGACTATGTCTATGCATTCACTGGAAGGTAAAATAGGATTAAAAAAAAAAAAAGCCAAATGAATTGGTGCATTGTCAAAATAGATACATCAGTATTAATTAGGTCATCAGTCCAAAGAAGGAAAATCAGTTAAAAAATCAACCAACATTTATTAACCATCTACTTCCTGCAAAAATGTATTATGAACTTGAGATGTAAGATGGATGGGATATTGCCTCCTTCTGCAGGTTTTTTCCTGGTTATTAATCAATAGGTTCAAAAAGAAAATGTAAAGGGCCAAGTGATTTAGCAGCAAGAGGGTCAGTAGAAGGAATATATGAGTAAGAGAGAAAGGAAGAGAAAGGGAGGGAGGAAAGGGAGGAGGAGGTGGACAGGGAGAGAAAGAAAGGAGGGAAGATACTGAGAAAAGAACAAAAGAGTGATCTTTTCAGAGAGGAGGGGATGCAAATAAATACAGGAGAGCTTCACATATTTGAGAGCTGCCTAAAGGCTGAGCAGGCTTCCTTTAGGTGAAGAATTATGCAAGGATGTTTCAGGTAGAGAACTGAGCATATTCAAAGGCAAGCTGTCTTTTAGTAAACTCAATCAGGCTGGACTGACTATACCTCCAGGGAAGTTTATGCCTGTCTAAACATACAAA
>NW_011495024.1:3565536-3630705 GCF_000754665.1 Bison bison bison | reverse complement strand
AAACATACAAATCAGTACAAAATGACAAAGACTCACTCTTTGACCAAATTCTCCCCAGGCGCCTCTATATCCTCTTTTCAACTAGGCCTCAACCTTGGCCTGTAAAAATCAAAGACTCAAAGATGATTTTGTTCATCCCTGCCCCCACCAAACTCACATTCCTGCACTGGGCATGCAGAGTCCTGACCACTGGATTACCAGGGAAGTCTCAAACACAGTTTCTAATGACTCAGTGCCACTCTAGACCCCCTAAAAGGGCCTTCACATGAAAGCTCAGGGCTACTAAAAGTATTTAGTTTGTTTTAGCCAACACCTGACAATAGATCCCACCACCCTTTCTTAAAGCATATACTAAAAGACCTCACAAATATGAATCATTCTTCTGTCCTTTTCAGATATACTAGTATCTTCAACAGCTCAAGACTACATTTCTCAAGTACCTGAAAGCTATCCCTTTGAAATGCAATCATCAGAAAGGATGACATCCCTGTCTCCCAGTCTCTCTGGAAGTAGACAATCCTGCCTTCAGTACTTGCCAGCTAGCAGACACAGCAGGCCTAATCAATATTTACACTGAAAAACCCTTTGAAATTCTTCACTTTCCTTACTCAATTGACACCCTATGTGCCCCTATCTATTGCCTCATCCTCCTCTTAAAATACCCAGAAACAGAGAGAATGAGATGGCGGAGGAGTAGGTGGATGTAGAGTACATCTCTCCCCATGGATACAACAGGAATACACCTTCAGACCCAGAAGTGCATGCAGAACACTAGCTGAGAGCAGACAGGAGTACCTGACCAGTGGAAAAGAATATATAGAACCACGCAAAACCGGTAGGACAAAGGAACTGGTGGGGCGGGGGCGGGGAACAGGAGTGTTAGTAGGACTGGACCTACCCTCGGCGGGTGGGGGAACTGAAGCAGGGGTCCAACCCCACAGGGGGGCAATTGTCTGAGTCAGAGGAGAAACATTTAAGGCTGAGAGTGAAACAGGTGATCTGTGTCAGCCTAAATGGAATGAGAATCAGACAGTCCTTGCTGCAGCCATACATAGCCCAGACAGGTATGCAGGTCTCCTAGAAGGCACAGTAGCTGGGAGCTGGAATTTAGGTATTGTGGAGCAATGCCAGGGTGAGGGCTGCTATTGACTGTAGAGAGACGGATTGGGGGATGTGAGGGAGGAGACTGGTGGGAAATGCCAGTGGAGGAAAGCCAGGCAGCCATGGAAGCAAGGTGATACTGCTGAGTCACACATAGAGGGTGGAGCCATCACCATAGCCTTTCTCTCCCCACATGCCACCACTGGCAGCTGAACAACAGAGAGGCTGTCCCATCAAACACCTGATGCACTTAACTATAGAGTCGGACCTCCCAGGGTACCCCTTTAAATGCCTGATGCGCTGATCTACAGAGTAGGAGCCCAGCCAGGGTGGCTCCTCTATATGCCTGACGCGCCTAACAACAGAGAACGACCCCAGGCAAGGGAGCCCTGTAAGTTCCTGAATGGGCAGAGCTATGGAGAAAGACTGGCGAAAGAGACCTTCTGATCACCAGCTACAAGAGACTCGAAAAAAGAGTCTAAGAGGGCATAACTCCCACGGCAGAGGCAGTCTGCGTCCCTGCACACTTGGTGCCGCCAGGATCCCCGCAAGCCAAGCAGCTGCTCCACCTTCATGCTCAACTCTCACTGGGGCAGAACTGCCACAGGCAAAAAAAAAAGTCTTGGGTCTATGCAGGCAGGGTCACTTCGGTCGTGTCCAACTCTTTGCAACCCTGTGGACTGTGGCCTGCCAGGCTTCTGTGTCAACGGGGTCCTCCAGGCAAGAATACTGGAGCGTACTGGCCAGTACTGATTGCCAAACCCTTCTAAAGCACTATATTTCATGCTGCCCTAGCTATCAACTCCCCTGAGTACCGGGTGCTGCCAGAGCCCCTGCAACGCAAGCAGCTGCACCACGTCCACATGTGGCCCGCACTGGGGCAAACGCAAGCCCTCCAGGGCAGCCTCAGGAGCAAACCTTAGTAGACGACCCGCATGCAGAGGTGGAGATGAACCCACAATTGAAACCCAGGGGCAGTGTGGCTAAGGAAGAGACCCAAAACCTTCCTACCAGCTATACAAGCTGCAGATTAAATCCACACCATCAACTACGCAGACTCTGTGTCTAAGGAATATGGAAAAGGACACTGAGAGCTCCCACAAAAGAAAACACACCAGTTCTGATAGGTGTGGACATTGGAGGCAAGAACACACAGGAGTAGAACCAGAGTAGAATCTGAGCTGCCCCACAGCAGGTCCAGAGACCATCACAGAGTTGGAGGGCATCTGAGGGAGGTGAGTGGACTGTCACTCCCAGCGAGGGGAAGGACTCTGACAGCAGTGACTCAAGAAAAATATTTATTATTCTTATGTTTTGAATTATTCTGTAGATTCTTTGGGATTTTTTACATTTTTTCTTTTTTTTCTTTTTTTCCCCCCGCTATTGTAGTTGTCGATTTTACTGGCACTATGAAATCTAATTAAGCTTTTGAGCTTTTTTTTTTCTCAGTCACATTTTTTACTGTCATAAACCTCTGCCTCTACATAGGGCTTTTGCACTTCTGTGGAGTTTTCCTTTTTTTTTTTTTTTGCTTTCTTCTTCCATTTTTTTTTCCTTTATTCTTTTTTTAATTCTAATATTTTTAAACCTATTATTATTTTTCTACATTTATTCCTTTGTTTGCTTTTCCTACTATTCTTTTCCCCTTGGAGTTAATCTGTAAGGTATATAAATCTTTTTTAAGCACCTCTATCTAACTTTGCATATCTATTCTTTCTTTCCTTTCCTCTCAAAACATTTGTTAGTTTTGTTTTCATTGCTTTATTCCCCACTTGGCACCTTGCTTTAGTTTTCTTTTCCAGTTCGTGCTACAGTTAGTTTTGTTCTTAACTGATAGATAAAATTTTTAGTTTCTTTGTATGCCAGGTCAATCTATTGTACTTTATTTTTGTGGGACTGTTTTGATTTTGCTTATAAGTGAATATGTACATGGGTATGAAAGTGAAAGTGAAGTAGCTAAGTCCTGTCTGACTCTTTGCGACCCCCGTGGACTGTAGCCTACCAGGCTCCTCCGTCCATGGGATTCTCCAGGCAAAGATACCGGAGTGGGTTGCCATTTCCTTCTCCAGAGATCTTCCCGACCCAGGGATCAAACCTGGGTCTCCCACATTCCAGGCAGATGCTTTACTGTCTGAGCCACCAGGGAAGCCATATATGGGTGTATTCAGTCACAATTTTTATTGTCATTATAAAACTCTGCCTCTACGTTGGGCTTCTGCAGTTCTGTGGAGTTTTCCTTTTTTTTTCTTTTTTCATTCTTCCTTTTTTTTTCTTTTCTCATTTTTATAATTTTTAATCCTATTATATTTGTTCTACATTTATGCCTTTCCTACTGTTCTTTCCTCCTTGCGGTTAATCTTTAATTTATATAAATCTTCTTTATCTATACCTGTTTAACTTTATATATCTATTTGTTCTTTCTTTTCTTTCTTTCCTTTCCTCTCAACATATTTGTTAGTTTTGTTTTCATTGCTTTATTCCCTACTTGGCACCTTGCTTTAGTTTTGTTTTCCAGTTTGTGCTTTAGGTAGTTTTGTATCTAAGTGGTAGATATAAATTTTGATTTCCTTTGTTCACTGGGTACTCTACCTTATTTTGGCTGGACTGCTTTGATTTTGCTTATGGGTATGTAAGTATATGTGTATATTCCATTATTTTAATTATTATTTTCCTGATTTCATAATGGCCATTTGTCTGGGGTTCGTCTTTGCTTTCTTGTTTGGGGGCATTTGTTTTAATATCATTTAATGCCAAAACAGAACACTTGTGGAATCTTTGTTCCTGACCAGAGATCAAGCCCTGAGCCATTGGAGTGGGACCACTGACTCCAAAACTCTAGACTACCAGAGAATTAACTCTGCTGCTGCTGCTGCTGCTAAGTCGCTTCAGTCGTGTCCGACTCTGTGCGACCCCATAGATGGCCTCCCACCAGGCTCCCACATCCCTGGGATTCTCCAGGCAAGAACACTGGAGTGGGTTGCCATTTCCTTCTCCAATGCATGAAACTGAAAAGTGAAAGTGAAGTCACTCAGTCGTGCCTGACTCTTAGCGACCTCATGGACTGCAGCCTACCAGGCTCCTCTGTCCATGGGATTTTCCAGGCAAGAGTACTGGAGTGGGGCGCCATTGCCTTCTCCGGAGAACTAACTCTAGGGAGTATCAAATAGTGAGAACTCATACAAAGGAAACCACGTGAATACAAGACCTGGCATCACCCAACCACCAGTAGCACCCTGTGCAGGACCCCTCATCTAAATAACAAACAAAACAAAAATACAAACCCAATCATGAGCAGACAGGATTACCACCTCACTCAGCCTTGCCCATCAGGGGAAACACAAGAAAACAAACAAACAAAAAAACTCAGCAAAAATCTCACTCTATAGGAAGCTTACACAAACTACTGGATCAACCTTAGGAGAGCAGAAAACCAAAAGGAAGAAAGAATTCAACCTTGAAGCCTGGGAAAAGGAGACCTAAAACACAATTAGTTTAAAAAAAAATAATGAAAAGGCAGAGAAATACTACACAAATCAGAGAACAAACTGGAAACACAGAAGTCCAAATAAATGAAGAGGAAATAGGCAAACTGCCTGAAAAAGAATTCAGAAAAATCATAGTAAAGATGATCAAAAACCTTGAAAACAAAATGGAGAAAATCCAAGAATCAATTAACAAAGACTTAGAAGAATTAAAGAATAAACATACAGAGACAAAAAATACAATTATTGAAATTAAAAATACTCTAGAAGGAATCAATAGCAGAATATCTGAAGCAGAAGAATGATTCAGTGAGCTGGAAGATAAAATGGTATAAACAACCTCTCAAGAGCAGAATAAAATAGAAAGAATGAAGAGAATTTAGGATAGTCTCAAAGACCTCTGGGACAATATCAAAAATGCCAACATTCAAATCACACAGGCCCCAAAAGAAGAAGAGAAAAAGAAAGGTATGAGAAAATGTTTGAAGAGATTATAGTTGAAAATTCCCCCAACATGGAAAAGAAAATAGCCAATCAAGTCCAAGAGGCACAAAGAGTTCCATACAGGATAAACCCCTAGGAGAAATATGCCAAGACACATATGAATCAAACTAACAAAGACTAAACACAAAGAAAGAATATTAAAAGCAGCAAGGGAGAAGCAGCAAGTAAATACAAGGGAAACCCCATACACTTAACAGCTGATCTTTCAGCAGAAACTCTGCAGACCAGAAGGGCACTGCAGGATATATTTAAAACACTGAAAGGGAAAAATCTACAACCAAGATGACTGCACCCATCAAAGATATCATTCAAAATTGACGGAGAAATAAAAAGCTTTTCAGACAAGCAAAAGTTAAGAGAACTCAGTACCACCAAACCAGCTTTACAACAAATGTTAAAGGGACTTATATAGTCAAGAAATACAAGGGAAGAAAAAAGGTCTACAAAATCAACCACAAACAATTAAGAAAATGGCAATAATTACTTGAAATGTAAATGGATTAAATGCTCCAACCAAAAGACACAGGCTGGCCGAATGGATACAAAAACAAGACCCACATATATGGTGTCTATAAGAAACCCACTTCATACCTAAATACACATATAGACTGAAAGTGAGAGGATGGAAAAAAATATTCCCTGCAAATGGGAAGCAAAAGAAAGCTGGAGTAGCAATCCTCATATCAGACAAAATAGACTTTAAAATAAAGATTACAAGAGATAAGGAAGGATACTACATAATGATCAAGGGACCAATCCAAGAGGAAGACATAGCAATTGTAAATATCTATGCACCCAACATAGGAGCACCTTAATACATAAGGCAACCACTACCAGACATAAAAGGAGAAATTGACAGTAATACAATAATAGTAGGAGATTTTAGCACCCCACTCAACCAGTGGACAGATCATCAAAACATAAAACTAATAAGGAAACACAAGTCTTAAATGATACATTAGATGAGATGGATCTCACTGATATCTTCAGGACATTCCATCAAAATGCAGACGAATATACCTTCTTCTCAAGTGCACATGGAACATTCTCCAGGATAGACCACATCTTGGGTCACAAATCAAACCACAGTAAATTTAAGAAAATTGAAATCATATCAAACATCTTCTCCGACCACAATTCTATGAGACTACATATCAATTACAAGGACAAAACAGCAAAAACCACAAATACATGAAGATTAAACAATACACTTCTAAATAGCCAACAGGTTACTGAAGAAAATAAAAGGGAAATCAAAAAACCTCTAGAAACAAATGACAATGAAAACACAACAACTCAAAACCTATGGGATGCAGCAAAAGCAGTTCTAAGAGGGAAGTTATAGCAGTACATCTTACCTCAAGAAACAAGAAAAACAATGAATAGACAACCTAACTTTACACCTAAAGCAACTGGAAAAAGAAGAACAAAAAAAACCCTCAAAATCAGTAGAAGGAAAGAAATCATAAAGATCAGAGCAGAAATAAATGAAAAAGAAATGAAAGAATACCAAAGATTAATAAAACTAAAAGATGGTTTTTTGAGAAGGTAAACAAAATTGGCAAGCCTTTAGCCAGACTCATTATGAAAACAAAAGAAAACAAATCAAGAACATCAGAAATGAAAAAGGAGAGATTGCAACAGACAATGCAGAAATACAAAGGATTTTAAGAGACTATTATGAACAACTATATGGCAATAAAGTGGATAACCTGGAAGAAATGGACAGATTCTTAGAAAAGTTCAATCTTCCAAGACGTTCCCAGGAAGAAGTAGAAATTATGCACAACCCAATCACAAGCACTGAAATTGAAACTGTGATCAAAAATTTCCCAAAAAACAAAACCTCAGGACCAGATGGCTTCACAGGAGAATTCTATCAAACATTTAGAGAAGAGCTAATGCCTATCCTCCTAAAACTCTTTCATAAAATTGCAGAGAAAGGAACACTTCCAAACTTATCCTATGAGGCCACCATCACCCTGATAGCAAAACCAGAAAAGACAATACAAAAAAAGAAAACTACAGGCCAATATCACTGATGCAAAAATCCTCAACAAAATTTTAGCAAACAGAATTCAGCAACTGTATGAAACAGTTCATACACCATGATCGAGTTGGGTTGATTCAAAGAATGAAAGGATTCATCAATATATGCAAATCAATGTGATACACCACATTAACAAACTAAAAGATAAATACCATAAATAGATGCAAAAAAAGCCTTTGACAAAATTCAGCACCCATTTATAATTAAAAATCTTTTAAAAAATGGCATAGCAGTCAGAATGGCTGCTGTCCAAAAGTCTACAAGCAATAAATGCTGGAGAGGGTGTGGAGAAAAGGGAACCCTCTTACACTGTTGGTGGGAATGCAAACTAGTACAGCCACTATGGAGAACAGTGTGGAGATTCCTTAAAAAACTGGAAATAGAACTGCCATATGACCCAGCAATCCCACTGCTGGGCATACACACTGAGGAAACCAGAATTGAAAGAGACACGTGTACCCCAATGTTCATTGCAGCACTGTTTATAATAGTCAGGACATGGAAGAAACCTAGATATCCATCAGCAGACGAATGGATAAGAAAGCTGTGGTACATATATACAATGGAATATTACTCAGTCATGAAAAAGAATACATTTGAATCCGTTTTAATGAGGTGAATGAAACTGGAGCCTATTATACAGAGTGAAGTAAGCCAGAAAGAAAAACAGCAATACAGTATACTAACAAATACATATGGAATTTAGAAAGATGGTAATGATAACCCTATATGTGAGACAGCAAAAGAGACACAGATGTATAGAACAGTCTTTTGGACTGTGGGGGAGAGGGCAAGGGTGGGATGATTTTGGGAGAATGACACTGAAACATGTATATTATCATATGTGAAATGAATCGTCAGTCCAGGTTTGATGCGTGAGACAGGGTGCTCAGGGCTGGTGCACTGGGATGATCCAGAGGGATGAGATGGGGAGGGAGGTGGGAGCAGGGTTCAGGATGGGGAACACATGTACACCCGTGGTGGATTCATGTCAATGTATGGCAGAACCACTAGAATATTGTATAGCCTCTAATTAAAATAAATTAATTTATATTTTTTAAAAAAAGAAGCAGCAAAAAAAAAAAAAAAAAAGATAAAGTTAAAAAAAAGGGAGGGCATAGAAGGAACCTACCTCAACATAGTAATGGCCATATATGATAAGCCTAGAGCAAACATTATCCTCAATGGTGAAAAACTGAAAGCATTCCCCCTAACATCAGGAACAAGACAAGCGTGTCCACTTTCACCACTATTATTCAACATAGTTCTGGAAGTCCTAGCTACAGCAATCAGAGAAGAAATGGAAATAGAAGGAATCCAGATTGGAAAAGAAGTAAAGCTCTCACTGTTTGCAGATGACATGATACTGTACGTAGAAAATCCTAAAGATAGTATCAGAAAATTACTAGAGCTAATCAGTGAATTTAGCAAAGTTGCAGGATACAAAATCGATACACAGAAATCACTTGCATTTCTATACATTAACAATGAAAAATCAGAAAAAGAAATTAAGGAATCAGTCCTATTCACCACTGCAACAAAAAGAGTTAAATATCTAGGAATAAACTTACCTAAGGAGACAAAAGCACTGTACACAGAAAATTATAGGACACTGATGAAAGATGACAATAAACAGATGAGAGATATTCCATGTTCCTGGGTAGGAAGAATCAATATTGTGAAAATGAGTATACTACCAAACATGCAATCCCTATCAAATGGCATTTTTCACAGAATTAGAACACAAACTTTTCCAAATCATATGGAAACACCAAAGACCCTGAATAGCCAAAGCAGTCTTGAGAAAGAAGAATGGAACTGGAGGAATCATCCTTCCTGATTTCAGATCATACTAAAAAGCTACAGTCATCAAGACAGTATGGTACTGGCACAAAAACAGAAATATAGATCAATGGAACAAGATAGAAAGTCCAGAAATAAACCCCTGCACCTATCAGTACCTTATTTTTTACAAAAGAGGCAAGAATACACAATGGGGCAAAGACAGCCTCTTCAATAAATGGGGCTGGGAAAACTGGACAGCTACATGTAAAAGAATGAAATTATAACACTTCCTAACATCATACACAAAGATAAACTCAAAATGGATTAAAGACCTAAATGGAAGACCAGAAACTATAAAACTCAGAGGAAAACATAGGCAGAACTCTCGGTGACATAAATCAAAGCAAGATCCTCTATGACCCACCTCCTAGACTAAAGGAAATAAAAACAAACGTAAACAAGTGGGGCCTGATTAAACTTATAAGCTTTTGCACAGCAAAGGAAACTCTAAGCAAGGTGAAAAGACAACCCTTGGAGTGGGAGAAAATAATAGCAAATGAAACAACTGACAAAGGGTTAATTTCCAAAATATACAAGCAGCTCATACAACTCAATGCCAGAAAAACAAACAACCCAATCAAAAAGTGGGAAAAAGATCTAAACAGACATTTCTCCAAAGAAGACATACAGGTGGCTAACAAACACATGAAAAGATGTTCAACATCTCATTCTCAGAGAAATGCAAAGCAAAGCTACAATGAGATATCACCTCACACCAGTCAGAATGACCATCATCAAAAAATCTACAAACAATAAATACCAGAGAAGGTGTGGAGAAAAGGGAACTCTTTGAACTGTTGGTGGGAATCTAAATAGATGCAGCCATTATGGAAGATGGTATGGATATTCCTTAAAAAACTAGGAATAAAACCACCATATGACCCAGCAATCCCACTGCTAGGCATATACCCTGAAGAAACCAAAATTGAAAGATACACATGTATCCCATTGTTCACTGCAGCAGTATTTACAATAGCTGGAACATGGAAGCAACCTAGAGGTCCATCGACAGATGAATAGATAAAGAAGTTGTAGAACATACACACAATTGAATATTACTCAGCCATAAAAGATGGCAACCCACTCCAGCACTCTTGCCTGGAAAAATCCCATGGACAGAGGAGCCTGGTAGGCTATAGTCTACGGGGTCGCAAAGAGTCGGACACGACTGAGCGACTTCACTTTCACTTTCAGCCATAAAAGGGAATGCATTTGAGTCAGTTCTGATGAGGTGGATGAACCTAGAACCTATTATACAGAGTAAGGTAAGGCAGAAAGATAAATATTGTATTCTAATGCATATATATGGAATCTACAAAAATAGTACTGAAGAATTTATTTACAGGGCAGCAATTAAAAAACAGACATAGCAAATAGACTTATGGACATGGGGAGGGGGAGGAGAGGGTGAGATGTATGGAAAGAGTAACATGGAAACTTACATTACCATGTGTAAAATAGCCAACAGGAATTTGCTGTGTGGCTCAGGAAACAGGGGCTCTGTATCAACCTAGAGGGGTGGGATGGGGAGGAAGATGGGAGGGAAGTTCAAAAGGGAGGGGATATATGTATACCTATTACTGATTCATGTTGAGGTTTGACAGAAAACAACAAAATTTTGTAAAACATTTACCCTTCAATTAAAAAATAAATAAATTTTTAAAAATGTACCCAGTTACATCCTTACAAACTGACATTGAATTAAGCTCACACTGGGCTCTCCTGCCACGTGCAGCCTCTGGGGTGAATCTGTGTGTGTCATAGGTTAACTCCAGGTAGGTTTTTCTCCAACTGGTTCCATCTGCCTTAGAGTTAGTGGGTATTTCTCCCAGATTTTTGATTCAATTGTTTTTAAGTCTAATATCTCAGTGTTTTTATGAAGTTTTCATTTCATCTCAAGAAACACTGATCAGAAGCTCATCTCTGACCACAATGAGAATTCTTTAAAATCTTTAAAATATTCCAAGAATGGTTTTAGCTTCTATGACAATTTATTGATGCTATATTATTCACATAGTCCATAAAGTGCTTCCTACTTAGGGGATTTCAATTATATCATCTTTGTCCTTGTGAAACACCACCCTTTCCTAACTGGGCAGCAGAATCATTGTACGTTTAAAAAAATAAATTATTTCCACACAGCTTACAAACTGTAATTTAGGAAACACTTCCATTCTGGCCAATATAATTATCTACTGAAAATATTAGACATTCAGTAGACAAATGTCTACTGCAAATTAGACATTTTCTTATAACTTCTATGAGAACTTTATGCAATCACTTATTCTTTATACACTGGGTATTCATACATCATTATGGTATTTCCTTTCTGCCACAATTACCATGTATTGTGCTTTGCTTCAATGTATTGGGGAAAAAATAATTACATAACTAAAACACAAGGTTTTAAGAAACAAATATGGCTATTAATAATATATGCTTTTTCCTGAACAACCGGTCTTTCTTTTACCTCCCTTGTGCTCAAAATTCTGTGAATATCACAATGAATAACAGAATAAAAGAGCAATAATATCAATATTTATTTTCCTATAATTATGTTTTATTCCTATAAATTTTATGAAAAGACTAAAAAGTATCTGATATTTATGTTTCATAAACGATTTTTAAGGTGAATGTTTCTCATATCATCCAGCATTTATCATATACTGACACTTTTATTATTCAAAAATTCTCACTTGCATGAGAACAGTTCATCTGGAATATCGCAACTATTATGCATCATTAATACACTAATGCATTATTTATCATTGTGAATGATATTCTGAAATGAGAGTCAGTGAAGATAAAACATTGCTCTATCATGTTTCATTATGGGAAGAAATACTTTTAATTAAAATGATGTCATAGAAATTGGAAGAGACAGAATTCTTGATATTGTTCTACCCACCAGTAGGGAAAAATCAACAGTGTTATTTCATAGGTACAGTACGTATAGAACAGTCATAGAAACAGAGAACCCCTGGAGTGCTGGGCTGCAATAAATCTTAAAGATCCTCTTACTGTATCTGCCCTGAGTCCACAAAAAAAGTAACACCAGAAAGTCATGTGTGAATATCATTAAACAAGAATCCTGGTTTTTTTACGAATTTTCTTTTTTGAGGGACCACTTCATTACTATTGATAAATGATTGGTCTAAGACAATCATTGGTCTCCTTTGAACTTGACATAAATTCGAGTTTGTATGTGTGTATGGATGTGTACAAAAGCATCATTCCATAGATGTGGAAGTTTCAGTGTACCCTATAACTGGTCTAAATATATGAAGGCTGTTGATACACTGCTTTAGTAACCCACTATTTTATAGATGTCTCTGATAAATTCATTTCGGGTAGTTTTTCCATTGATTCATTTGAGACTCAGATATATCATCAAATCATCTGCAACTAGAAATGTAATATGCAAACTTAACTCTATATGCCTAATAACAGTGGCTTGTTCCTCCAACCCACACATGCATAGCAGAGATACTGAAACTGAGCATGTGTGTTTAACTTATATCCACCTCAAACCACTAGCATCTCCCCTGTAAATATAAGGTGCTAAGTTTTGAACTGAAGTGTGTGAGTATATGTGAGTGTGTGTGTGTGTTTGTAAAATAAATGTTCAGGAGATATCCATCAATTCTTATTTTATTGTTTTTTGAAAAATAGATTGTAAGTTTTGTAAAGTGATTTTTCCCTATCTTCAGAGATGTCAAAAGGATTTTTCTCCTGAGCTCTACAAATATGAAGAATTACACTAATTGAATTTTTGGTATTGAGCCATTCTTGAATTCTTGGAATAAACCCCACTTGGTTATGATGTATGTCTTAAGGCAACACTGTTTTCTGTTAAAACATTTTACTTTGGATTTGTGAGTCAATATTCATATTTAAAATTATTCTATAATTTTCCAAAATAATTTTTTAAGATTTTAGAATCCATGTTATATTTACCTAACAAAATAAATTTGAAAATTTCCCACTTTCCCTATCTTTGGAATAATTTAAGCTGTATAGTTAAATTGAGGTTTATCTAATCCTGGTACATTTTTTATCAGGAAATTCTTTTATTTATGACAATTAGTCTGTTTAGGCTTTCTGTAGTGTATTTAATTTTTAAATCTAGTTGCATATAATTGAGCAAATAGTCCTTTAGGATTTAATTTACTAAATTTATACAAAATTTTGACTGTTCTCCATTTCATATCCTTATGTAACCTCTAATGTTTTAATATTTGTACTTTGATTTTTTTCAAGAAATCAATTTTAAATTTATTTTTATCTTTATTAATCCTATCCTGTTGCTTTTTCTTGTTTACTTTGTTCTTCTAGTTTTTATCTGTTGCTTAATTCATTTTATTTTCTTTTTAATTTTTATTAATACATGCATTTGATGCTAAAAGTTTTCTCCTGGTAACCTTCTTAGATATGCCCACATATTCTAAAATATCATGTATTCATTTTTACTATATTCAAGACTTTGACCTAACATTTATTTAATAATGTAGTTTGCAATTTTCAAGTAGAAGGAACATAAAAGTCCCTTTGGGAGCTTTTTTTTTTTTAATTTTTAGTTTTGTTTTTAGAAGTCCTGTTTGTTTTATTGCTGTTCTTTGGAATTGACTGAGCTTTTCTTTGTGGGCTAAAATGTGGTCAATATTCTTTAATGTTGTATCATGTTTTGATATGAGAGTGTCATGTTGGTCTCATAAATGAGTTAGGAAATATTCCTTGTGCATCAATCAACTGAAGAAGATTATAAAGAATTAGTATAGTGTCTTCCTTAAATGTGTGATAGAATTCACCAGTGAATAATCCACTAGGCCTGATGCTTTCTGTCTGGAAAGTTATTGAATGAATTCATATAAATATATTTGGACACAGTATTACTATTATTATTTTCAAAGATCTGCTAAGGAAATTAAGAATAAGAAAAATAACACTTTTTATTTTCACTTATTCATTCTCTGGTGCTCTTGCTTTCTTGCTAAAAATCTGAGTTGCTGACCTATATATTTTCCTTATTACTGAAGAACTTATTTAACATTTCTTACAAAGCAGGTCTACTGGCAAAAAAACTCCCTGAATTTCTGTTTATCTGAGAAACTCTTTATCCAATCTTCATTTTGATGGGTAGTTTTGCAGGATACTGAATTCTAGGTTGGCAGAGTTCTGTTGTTGTTTTCCCTTAACACTAAATATTTCACTACTGTCTCTTCTTGTTTCCAATGGTGTTTTGAGAAGTTGAATGTAACACTTATCTTTGCTCCTTTATAGGGACATTTTTGCCTCTGGCATCTCTCTGGACTTTTAAATTTTCTGTACACTGAAAATGATACGCCTACATGTAGGGGTTTTTCATTTATTCTTCTTATAATTTTCTGAACTTCCTGTATCTGTGGCTGTCTGACATTAATTTCCAAAATCATCAGTCTTTATTATTTCATATATTTCTTCTATTCCTTTCTTCATGATCCTAGAGAACTTTTGTAGTTGCCCTATAGTTCTCAGATACTCTATTCTGTTTGGTTTTTCTTTCAGTAATTTTTCTTTTTATCAGTCTTGCAGGCTTCTTTTGAAGTACTCTCAAGCTCAGAAATTGTTTGCTCAGAAAATTCCCATTTATTCATAAGCCTATCAAAGGCATTCTTGATTTTGGTTCCAATGTCTTGGATCTCCAGCATTTCTTTTCCATCGTTTCCTAGAATTTCCACCTCTCTGCTTACATTGCCCATCTGTCCTTGCAGGCTATCTACCTTATCCATTGGAACCTTTAGCACAGTAATCATGTTTCTTATAAATTCCTGGTTTAAAAGTTGTAAGTCTAATGGATAGATATTATTCTGTTCCTTATCCTCTCTCTGACACAGAAAATTACATTGATATACATAAAGGAAAACTGTAAATGATTATATGCTGCTGCTGCTAAGTCACTTCAGTCATGTCCGACTCTGTGCGACCCCATAGACGGCAGCCATCAGGCTCCACTGTCCCTGGGATTCTCCAGGCAAGAACACTGGAGCGTGTTGCCATTTCCTTCTCCAGTGCATGAAAGTGAAAAGTGAAAGTGAAGTCGCTCAGTCGTGCCCAACTCTTAGCGATCCCATGGACGGCAGCCTACCAGGCTCCTCCATCCATGGGATTTTCCAGGCAAGAGTACTGGAGTGGGGTGCCATTGCCTTCTCCGAAATGATTATATAAATAAATGTAATTAAATTGCTCCACTTATATAGTATATATAAATTATACATGATTATTTATAAATTATACATGATTATATACAAATTATGTATGATTATATATAATTATATTCATATATATAACTATATATATGTGTGTGTGTATATAGTTTAAAAGCAAAGAGACAAATAAGGAGAAGAATTAAGTCTACAGGCAACAAATAAACAGATAAAGATTGAAACGACCTTTCTTGTATCCTTAGGAAAGGAGGGCGGGACAGCATAGCTTTTGTAACTTCATGGTCCTATAGCAACTTGTTCTGCTGTTTTCACCCACTGGACAAAGCAAGGACTTTTTGATATGAGATCTATTGGTAGTCTCCCTGCCCTACTTTTACCTGGCCCTTCTCTAGCCTTTGTCCCTTCAACCTTGCTCCATCTGAACTGGATTCCCAACAATTTTCCCTCAGAGGAGGACTCGGTCATTGGAAGAGCCTTAGTGGTTGGTTTCACAAGTCTACAGGCCAAGATTGCTCTAGAAACTTCCCTCCTTATCACAGCTCCTTTGCGTCTTTCTAGTTTTAGCTGCCAGTTTCACGTAGTCCCCCATGATTTCTATTTAATACTTGTTACCAGTTTCCAAAGATGGCAGAAATCACGTTGTCTTCCCTGTACTTCCTCCTCTTCACTTACTGCCACCAGATTTGGGATAACTTGTCACCTAGGTTTTCTTAGATATTATATTGTCTGTGGGTTTCACGTTTTCCCATCAGCACACGTCTGTTTTTATGTAGAGATTCAAAGAGAGTAACAACTATGACTCTCTAATAACTTCTAATTTCTCCATAAACTTTTAATAATAATAAGGTGGGTATCTCTGAAAATCACTAAAATAAACAAAAATGTCTTTCATATAAAGAGTACACAGTAAGCATCCATAATTATGAATTACAAATAACCAATTAAACACATCAGATATATGTTTACATTTTCTGCAAGAAAATATATGCTGGAATTATGAAACATTCTCTTTCAGGAAGAGATTAGCCTGAATAAGTATCCTAGGAGACTGAAACAGTCTTTTGAAAAAGTAAGTCTTGCATTTGATTAGAAGTTTCTGTAGCTTAAGATATTTCTGGGATCATTTCCAGGAACACATACATAATTTACAGTGACTGACCACTCAATGCTAACAATAATTCTGTTCTCCCAACCTTTATAATAAATGCAGGAGAACCAATTTGAGAGGTAAAAAAAGGCAATCTCTCATTTTCTACCAATGAATGTCAAATTCAAATGCATCTGCATGAAACAAATCAGTATCTAAAGTTTGATAGTTTAAACAGGAAATGAAATCTACAGCTTTGACTCTTTGTTATTATAAAAAATTAGAAGTGTATTTTATAAAAGTATGTCCTAAGACTAGTGGTTCCCTTTCAAATTTAATAATCTATTAAATGTTATAAATCACTTACTTCTGCTTCATACTAAGAAATAAGAACATAAATGATCTATACCCAGTGTCCTCAGAGAATTCAGAAGCTGCTACATGTAGCTGGGAGTATGCTGCTGCTGCTGCTAAGTAGCTTCAGTGGTGTCCAACTCTGTGCGACCCCACAGACGGCAGCCCACCAGGCTCCCCAGTCCCTGGGATTCTCCAGGCAAGAACACTGGAGTGGGTTGCCATTTCCTTCTCCAAACTTTATAATTAATGCAGGAGAACCAATTTGAGAGGTAAAAAAAGTATACATACTTACAAATTCAGGGAGAGAAGGTGCTGTGGATATTACACAGAATTAAGCCCAACTGACAATATAATAGCAACATAAACAAATCATTTGAGAAAAACAGTCCATAAGAGGGACTGTTGTAGATAGACTTTGGAGAACAAGCAGTATTTAACTGGCAGGAAAACTAAAGGAAGGATATACAATTTAGTGAGAACAAAGTAAAACGGAAGTATGAAAAAAGCAAAACAATACGGACATAATAGGGAATTGTCAAGTAATCTGAGTAGGGGAAAGAAAAGAGTATTTGTGCTGTAACAAATATAAAAAACAGTTCAGATCGGTTTACTAGACTTCAATTGCTATTTTACTCTATGCTTGATAAACAATTTCAGTATCTCATCCTAAACACAAATTTTCAGATAAACCAAAAAGAATAAGGGAGCACAACAAGAACAAAACAAATGGCTGAAATGGTCAGTGCATTATGTCATCAGTCACAACTATGAGCCAAGTAGCCCTTGATGTACATAACTGTGTAAGTTTTTGCTGAAGTATCAATGATTACAGTACTATATTTATTTCAGGTACACTAACAGAGTATATTAAATAGAATGTTCTGCTTATGTTCACTTCTAGGATTTTATGGCTTCAGGTCTAAGATTTAGGTGTTTTATCCATTTTGAATTTATTTTGTATATGGTGTATGGAAACATTCTAATCTCATTCTTTTACAAGTAACTGTCCAGTAGTCCTAGCACCACTTATTGAAGACACTGTTTTTAATCCATTGATATTCTTATCTCATTTGTCATAGACTACTTGACAGTAGGTGCTTGGCTTTATTTCTGGGCTCTCTATTCTGTTCCATGCTGCTGCTGCTGCTGCTGCTAAGTCGCTTCAGTCGTGTCCGACTCTGTGCGACCCCATAGACAGCAGCTCACCAGGCTCCCCGTCCCTGGGATTCTCCAGGCAAGAACACTGGAGTGGGTTGCCATGGCCTTCTCCAATGCATGAAAGTGAAAAGTGAAAGTGAATTCACTCAGTCGTGTCTGACTGCTAGCGACCCCATGGACTGCAGTCTACCAGGCTCCTCCATCCACGGGATTTGCCAGGCAAGAGTACTGGAGTGGGTTGCCGTTGCCTTCTCTGATTCTGTTCCATAGACCTATGTATTTCTTTTTATGTCAGTACCATGTTATTTGATTACTGCAGCTTTGTAGTATAGTCTGAAGTCAGGAGCATAATACCGCCAGCTTTATTCTTTTTTCTCAAAACTGCTTTGGGATTGTTTCCATATACATTTTCGGATTATTTGTTCTAGCTCTGTGATAAATGTCATGGGTATGTGACAGGGATTCAGTTTAGTTGCTCAGTTGTGTATGACTCTTTGCGACTCCCAGGGACTGCAGCACGCCAGGCCTCCCTGTCCATCACCAACTTCCAGAGTTTAGTCAAACTCATGTCCATTGACTCAGTGATGCCATCCAACAATCTTATCCTCTGTTGTCCCCTTCTCCTCCTACCTTCAATCTTTCCCAGCATCACGTGGCCAAAGTATTGAAGTTTCAGTTTCAGCATCAGTCCTTCCAATGAATATTTAGGACTGATTTCCTTTAGGATTGACTGGTTAGATCTCCTTTTAGTCCAAGGGACTCTCAAGAGTCTTCTCCAACACCATAGTTCAAAAGCATCAAATTTTCGGCACTCAGCTTTCTTTATACTCCAACTCTCATATCCATACATGCTGCTGCTACTGCTGCTGCTGCTAAGTTGCTTCAGTCGTGCCCAACATGACTACTGGAAAAACCATAGCTTTGACTAGATGGATCTTTGTGGGCAAAATAATGTCTCTGCTTTTGAATATGCTGTCTAGGTTGGTCATAACTTTTCTTCCAAGGAGCAAGCATCTTTTAATTTCATGGCTGCAGTCACCATCTGCAGTGATTTTGGAGCCCAAGAAAATAAAGTTTGTCACTGTGTCCACTGTTTCCCCATCTATTTCCCATGAAGTGATGGGACCAGATGCCATGTAGATTGCTTTAGGTGGTAGAGACATTTACCAATATTATTTCTTCCAATTTATGAATGAAATATATTTCTTTGTATCATCTTCAATTTCCTTCAACAAAGTTTTATAGTTTTCATGGCAAAGGTCTTACCTCCTTAGTTTATTCCTGGGTATTTTATAATTTTTGATGCAATTTTAGACAGGATTGTTTCTGTTTTCTGTTTCTGACATTTCATCATTAGCAAATAGTAAGCAGGGCTAGAGTGTTCACTGGGCTCAGGCCGTGGCATGCAATAGCGAAGGTGAGGGAAACCAAGCAGCCATCTCCACAGTTTTCAATCTGCCCTCTCCACCCCGCTTTAGGAGCAAGCTAGCGCATGCCCACAGCTCATGAGCAAAATCTGGGCTTCCCATAGCCCTCCTGTGAGTCCCACCAGCTCTCCAACCAGCAAAGGAACTCACGTTCCCTGTGCCAGACCCCTGGGCTGGGACACCCAACATGTGGCTGGAACTGCTCACTCCCCAAGACAAATCTCCACCTGTATAATTTCTCTTTTCCTCTGAGTCCCCTTCTAAAGGCACAGGTCCCAACCTGATCGCTTCTCTTCCCTTCTTACAAGATTCCGTGTGGATCTTTCTTACATCCTTGGTTGTACAGGACTCTAAGCCAGTTTCTAGTTAGTTTTCAGTGAGAAATGTTCCACATTTAAATGTATTTTTGATGTGCTTGTTGGGAGAGGTGAGCTTCACCTCCTTCTACTCCATCTTGGTGGATCTCAATATTAACTGGATGCCTGGCCTATTTCAGTGCCTTGACTGCTACATGCCACCCCTACTAGAGAATCGAGAGAATTCATTTTTAGTACTGGAAATCAGCTCTTATATTAAAGACCAAGGCAACGACAGCCAGTACCGTGAAAAATCAAAACCTAGCTAACTGGCCTGCCTGGTTCTAGCCACTACAAAATACCAGAAACCACAGGGAAAGTACTAAATATTAAATTCTTGATATGCTTTCTAAGAAGAGTATTTTTCACAACTGATACCTAGCACAGTAATTTTCACAAAGAGAATGCTCAATAAACATTTGTCAAATTAAAAATAAATCAAGGCAGGGCTATAAAATGCATAATGTTATGTCACCCATCATTGTAACATTAGTAACATGACTTGGCACTAAATTATTTTAATAAATCATATATAGACATTGTTCCATTGTTCACAGAATAATCAAAGGGGTACTGTGTCATTAAGAATCAGGGATTCGGGTTTCCTGGGCTTGGAATGGAGACTAGGTTTGTGGCTGGGGGGTTCGGGCTGGTGTGGGGCGGGTGCATCGGAAATCGATGGCGATTTCCGAAACCGCGCCAGTGCCCGGCAGGGGAGGAGGGCGCCTGGCTCCGTGGCCCGGCCTTCTTTGGGGGCGGTCGTGGCGTCTCAGCCGAGCTCATCTGCAGGGGTGGGCGGGGAGCATCCAGGTGGTGGTGAGATGCAGACCATTTAATTTGGCAGAGCGGAAAGCTAATGCCCATTCGGTAGTAGAATGGGATCAAGTGTGGAAGGAAGTCAGTGTTCGAACTGGAGGACTGGCGGACAAAAGCTCAAGGGAAACATACACTTTTGATACGGTTTTTGGAGCAAATACTAAACAAATTGACATTTACCGAAGTGTTGTTTGTCCAATTCTGGATGAAGTTATTATGGGCTATAATTGCACTATTTTTGCATATGGCCAAACCCACGCTGGAAAAACCTTTACAATGGAAGGTCAAAGGCCCCCTAATGAAGAGTATACTTGAGAGGAGGATCCTTTGGCTGGTATAATTCCACATACTCTTCATCAGATTTTTGAGAAACTTACTGATAATGGTACTGAATTGTCAGTGAAAGTGTTGCTATTGGAAATCTATAATGAAGAGCTCTTTTATCTCCTTAGTCCGTCTTCTGATGTTTCTGAGAGCCTGCAGATGTTTGATGATCCCCATAACAAGAGGGGAGTGATAATCAAAGGTTTAGAAGAAATTACAGTATCCAACAAGGATGAAGTCTATCAAATTTTGGAGAAGGGGGCAGCAAAAAGGACAGCCGAGCAACTTTGATGAATGCCTATTCTAGTCTATCCCGCTCAGTTTTCTCTGTTACAATACCTATGAAAGAAACTACAGTTGATGGAGAGGCGCTTGTTAAAACTGGAAAGCTGAACCTGGTTGATCTTGCAGTCAGTGAGAACATTGGCCATTCTGGAGCAGTTGACAAGAGAGCTCGGGAAGCTGGAAATATCAATCAGTCCCTGTTGACTCTGGGAAGGGTTATTACTGCTCTTGTAGAAAGAACACCTCATGTTCCTAATCGAGAACCTAAACTGACTAGAATCCTCCAGGACTCTCTTGGGGGACATACAAGAACATCTATCATTGCAGCAGTTTCTCCTGCATCTCTCAATCTGGAGGAAACTCTGAGTACATTGGAATATGCTCATAGAGCAAAGAACATACTCAATAAGCCTGACATTAACCAGAAACTCACCAAAAAAGTTCTGATTAAGGAATATACAGAAGAGAGAACATCTGAAACAGGATCTTGCTGCAACTCGTGAAAAAAATGAAGTGTACATTTCTGAAGAAAATTTTAGAGTTTTGAGTGGAAAACTAACTGTTCAAGAGGAAGAAATTGTAGAATCGGTTGAAAAAATTGCTGCTATTGAGGAAGAGCTAAATAGGGTTACAGAATTGTTTATGGATAGTAAAAATGAACTTAACCAGTGCAAATCTGACCTGCAAAGTAAGACACAGGAACTTGAAACCACTCAAAGACATTTGCAGGAAACGAAATTACAGCTTGTTGAAGAAGAATGTATCACCTCAGCTTTGGAAAGTACTGAGAGACTTCACGATGCTGCCAACAGGTTGCTCAACGCAGCTGAAGAAACTACAAAACATGTATTTGGTCTCCATTCTAAACTGGATCATAAGAAGGCAGTTGATCAGCATAACGCAACAGCTCAAGACTTTTTTGGCAAAAACTTGATTCAGTTCAGTCGTTCAATCATGTTCGACTCTTTGCGACCCTATGAATCCCAGCACGCCAGGCCTCCCTGTCCATCACCAACTCCCGGAGTTCTTTCAGATTCACATTTATTGAGTCAGTGATGCCATCCAGCCATCTCATCCTCTGTCATCCCCTTCTCCTCCTGCCCCCAATCCCTCCCAGCATCAGAGTCTTTTCCAATGAGTCAACTCTTCCCATGAGGTGGCCAAAGTATTGGAGTTTCAGCTTCAGCATCATTCCCTCCAAAGAAATCCCAGGGCTGATCTCCTTCCTGACTGGTTGGATCTCCTTGCAGTCCAAGGGACTCTCAAGAGTCTTCTCCAACACCACAGTTCAAAAGCATCAGTTCTTCGGCACTCAGCCTTCTTCACAGTCCAACTCTCACATCCATACATGAGCATTGGAAAAACCATAGCCTTGACTAGATGGACCTTACCAAAGTAATGTCTCTGATTTTGAATATGCCATCTAGGTTGGTCATAACTTTCCTTCCAAGGAGTAAGCGTCTTTTAATTTCATGGCTGCAATCACCATCTGCAGTGATTTTGGAGCCCCAAAAAATAAAATCTGACACTGTTTCCACTGTTTCCCCATCTATTTCCCATGAAGTGATGGGACCAGATGCCATGATCTTCATTTTCTGAATGTTGAGCTTTAAGCCAACTTCTTCACTCTCCTCTTTCACTTTCATCAAGAGGCTTTTTAGTTCCTCTTCATTTCTGCCATAAGGGTGGTGTCATCTACATATCTCAGGTTATTGATATTTCTCCCGGCCATCTTGATTCCAGCTTGTGTTTCTTCCAGTCCAGCGTTTCTCATGATGTACTCTGTATAGAAGTTAAATAAGCAGGGTGATAATATACAGCCTTGACTTACTCCTTTTCCTATTTGGAACCAGTCTGTTGTTCCATGTCTGGTTCTAACTGTTGCTTCCTGACCTGCATATAGATTTCTCAAGAGGCAGGTCAGGTAGTCTGGTATTCCCATCTCTTTCAGAATTTTCCACAGTTTCTTGTGATCCACACAGTCAAAGGCTTTGGCATAGTCAATAAAGCAGAAATAGATGTTTTTCTGGAACTCTCTTGCTTTTTCCATGATTCAGTGGATGTTGGAAATTTGATCTCTGGTTCCTCTGCCTTTTCTAAAACCAGCTTGAACATCTGGAAGTTCACGGTTCACATATTGCTGAAGCCTGGCTTGGAGAATTTTGAGCATTATTTTGCTAGCGTGTGACATGAGTGCATTTGTGTGGTAGTTTGAGCATTCTTTGGCATTGCCTTTCTTTGGTATTGGAATGAAAACTGACCTTTTCCAGTCCTGCGGCCACTGCTGAGTTTTCCAAATTCGCTGGCATATTGAGTGCAGCACTTTCACAGCATCATCTTTCAGGATTTGAAATAGCTCAACTGGAATTCCATCACCTCCACTAGCTTTGTTTGTAGTGATGCTTTCTAAGGCCCACTTGACTTCACATTCCAGGATATCTGGCTCTAGGTGAGTGATCACACCATCGTGATTATCTGGGTCATGAAGATCTTTTTTGTACAGTTCTTCTGTGTATTCTTGCCACCTCTTCTTAATATCTTCTGCTTCTGTTAGGTCCATACCATTTCTGACCTTTGTCGAGCCCATCTTTGCATGAAGTGTTCCCTTGGTATCTCTAATTTTCTTGAAGAGATATCTAGTCTTTCCCATTCTATTGTTTTCCTCTGTTTCTTTGCATTGATCACTGAGGAAGGCTTTCTTATCTCTTCTTGCTATTCTTTGGAACTCTGCATTCAGATGCTTATATCTTTTCTTTTCTCCTTTGCTTTTCACTTCTCTTCTTTTCATAGCTATTTGTAAGGCCTCCCCAGACAGTCATTTTTCTTTTTCATTTCTTTTCCATGGGGATGGTCTTGATTCCTGTCTCCTGTACAATGTCACGAACAGTTTGTTTAATAATATGGAAGAATTAATTAAGGATGGCAGCATGAAACAAAAGGCCATGCTAGAAGTTCACAAGACCTTGTTTGGTACCCTGCTGACTTCCAGTGTCTCTGCATTAGACACTATTACTGCAGCAGCACTTGGATCTCTTATATCGATTCCAGAAAATGTGTCTACACTTGTTTCTCAGATGTCTAATATGATATTGAAAGAACAGTCATTAGCAGCAGAAAGTAAAACTGTACTTCAGGAATTGATTAACGCAGGAAAATATGAAAACAGGAAGGTCTGGTTCCTTCAGAAAATTGCAAACAAAATCCCTCTCCTCGGACTGCGCATGAAGAAGCTCGGCAGCAAAGCCCAGGGCTCGGAACCCTGAAGCTCCCCCTATCTGCGTCTTGCCACCACTTGGACGTTCTTCCCCTTTTCGTCAGATGGCTGGATGGCATCACCGACTCAGTGGACATGAGTTTGAGTGAACTCTGGAAACTGGTGATGGACAGGGAGGCCTGGCGTGCTGCGATTCATGGGGTCACAAAGAGTCGGACATGACTGAACTGAACTGAAGACAGTGCTGTGGAAGCACAGAAAAGAGAGGTCCAAAGCAAGCCCCTTTCTCGGAGGAAGCATCCAGAATTGTCTTGAAGAATACTTAGGAAATGTTAAGGCCACCACAGGTACTAAATTGTGATGAAAAAGACACTGAATGTTACTTTAGGACTATGAATTTATCCTTTGAGTGATGAGAACTCGTCCCCGCCAAATGATTCCAAGCAAGAAAACAAGGTCAGATTTGCGTTTTCCAACCACAGTCCTGCAGTAGCTGTTGAAGGCTCAATCTACGTGGCTCAGCATCCCGCAGGCCTCTCAAGGAGTTTGTGCAAACACCCAAAGCCGTCAGCCTATAACTCCCTGCAGGTGACGCTACCCAGCTCCTCTCGCGCTCAGTGACTGCCTGCTTCCGTAGGAGTAGTACTCTGGGCATTTTGGCAGTGTTTATGGTTACTCGACCTGATTAGATGTGGGTCGCAGACCCAGGAAATAAAGAATCATGGGCCTGTGCTAATAAAAATAATAATAATAATAATAATCAGGGATTCAAATCAAAAGACTGAGGTGTTAAATGTGAAAATTTGCCATTATCAATGCTGTGGCATCAAGTCACAGGAAGCCTCTGGTCTAATACCTGTCATCTCTCAGCCATCCATGCCCTCAAGTGTACAGTGAATAGAACAGCAATAACTATGCATAGCATACTCTTATTGTGACAATCAGATGCGATCATGCATGTCAAATGACTCTGTAAACTAAAAAGTGCTACCCAAAAGATTAATAAACTGACTGTTTTCTGGTTGACTGTCTACCTGCAGAGGTATCTGCCTTTCCTCTCTTTCCTTTATTCTATACACTCTGATCTTTCAGCACACCCTCTAAATCCTCCAAGCATATTCCCAACCCCTCACTAAGTTTCCTAACCATCACTGCTTCTCATCAGCAGACCCAGCAGTTGCCCTGCAAACTTCTGCAGGCACCTTCCACTGCTCTCCCCACTTTTAATCTTAATCTTTCCACATTCTCTAATCCAGTGGTCCCCAACCTTTTTGACACCCAGGACCAGTCTCACGGAAGACAATTTTTCCACCAAGAAAGGGGCAGGGATGGTTCAGGTGGTAATGCAGGCAATGGGGAGGGGTAGATGAAGCTTAGCTAGCTCACCCTCCACTCACCTCTTGCAGTGAGGCCCAGTTTCCTGAGAGGCCACATACTGGTCTGCAGACCAGGTGTTGGTGACCCCTGCTCGAATCCACAAAAAAGTCAAATCAATCTTTTAAATATTACATAGAACTGCATTGCTCACCTGATCCAATGGCCTCCTTTCTTACTAGGAAAGAATATCAACTATGGGGTTGGCCAATAAGTTTGTCTGGGTTTTCCCATAAGATGTAACATAAAAACCCAAACATTTTGGTCAATCTAATACTAACCAAGGGCTGGTAGGCCCTTCACCTCCCCTCACTAGTGGCCCCATTCATGGTACCAGAGCTGCAGTGCCTATTGGTCCTTCCTCCAAGAGACTGTAAGCACATTCTTAATGAGGGGCCCTTGCATTGCCTGGTCTCTCTTTCCAGAATGGTCAGGAACTTACCACTTCTCCCTTTCTCACTTCACTCAGCTCAAACGTCACTGTCTCAGAATGGCCTTCCCTCCATACTCTTTGCAAAAGTCCTTACCTCAGCACTCTCCACCCTGTCACTCTGCTTTTCTTCAGAGCCCGTATTGGTTCTGAAATTATTACCATGTTTACTTATCCCCTGGGATATAAATAGCATGGGAGCAAAAAGACTCTGTCTCTTCCTGTTAACAACTGCATCTGAGTTATTTACATGGATTAGGGGCTCAACTGAAAAGTGCTTACTGGATAGTGAAAAGACTGTTCAATTTCCTTTAGTTGATGTGTTCCGCAGAAAACCGAAGAGTGCCCACAAATAACTTCAACGCCACTATTAAAACCTCAATGTTTGAATGGACTGAAAAGGCTTTACCTCACCTTGGAATTCGAAGTGGACTCCAAGAAGCAAAGCCTGTTGCCAAATCCTTCTGCCGCCAAGCATAGTTTCTGTTGTTCTTTGTGGATGGTCGCGGTACACTGCAGGACCACTTCATCATCCTGCAAAAGGAGAAAAAGAGGAAAACAGTGAGATTTGGCATGACTCAGCCAAACTCAGATCTCGAAATTGTTATTTTAGTGCATTTTAAAAATCAAAGCAAAGTGAATCTAAGAACTGTCCTTCCCAAATCCGCACAATCAAGTCCTAGAGCATTTTTATTTATCAAAAAAAGACAACCGGATAAGAAAGCTGTGGTACATATACACAATGGAGTATTACTCAGCCATTAAAAAGAATACATTTGAATCAGTTCTAATGAGATGGATAAAACTGGAACCTATTATACAGAGTGAAGTAAGCCAGAAAGAAAAACACCAATACAGTATACTAACACATATATATGGAATTTAGAAAGATGGTAACAATAACCCTGTGTACGAGACAGCAAAAGAGACAACGATGTATAGATCAGTCTTATGGACTCTGTGGGAGAGGGAGAGGGTGGGGAGATTTGGGAGAATAGCATTGAAGCATGTATAATATCATGTATGAAACGAGTCGCCAGTCCAGGTTCGATGCACGGTACTGGATGCTTGGGGCTGGTGCACTGGGACAACCCAGAGGGAGGGTAGGGGAGGGAGGAGGGAGGTGGGTTCAGGATGGGGAACGCGGGTATACCTGTGGCGGATTCATTTTGATATTTGGCAAAACTAATACAATATTGTAAAGTTTAAAAATAAAATTTAAAAAAAATAAAATAAAATAAAAAGATAACCGGGTGGCAAGAGTCGGAAAAAGTTACTACCATTGAAGAAAATTAACAGCTTTTTGCAATCGACAGAGGCAACCTGAATAGAAAATGGTAAAATACAGGATTTCTATGCTAGAGTTCTTACACACTGCTTTAATACGTCAAAATTATCAAGAAATGCTCTGACATATTCCTAGGACATCGAGTATCATCAAAAATAGAACAGAGTCTACTAGCAGGCTTACAATCACATTGTTCCAAAACTGACTCAGGAAAACAGGTCAGTAACAGAGCTTCTGGGTTCAAATCAACCCAAAAAATAATCTTAGTTCAACCACACACTGGCAACTTGATCCTCTGTGAAATAATCCTGGATTGCTTAAAAATGTACAGAGAGGTGATTTGTTAGTTCAGTCCTCTGAGACCCAACTCTTGGTTTCCAATCAATTAAGTTCACAGAATTAGAGGAAAAACTATACAAGGGAAGGATGATCCATAGGATGACTCATTACAGGCAGTATGAGCACAGCGAGAAGCATGGGCTTTAGAATTTGCAATAGCTGGGCCCCTATTCCAGTTCTGCTATCGACAAAGTGAGGAGAGAAGTGAGATAAACTTCCACCGTGACTGACATACAAAAGGCCCTACATCAATAAGAAATGGGAGATGGCATTATCATTTTTAAACAAAATATCTCCATTTAACAGGTGCAGGCAGGAGGAGAAGGGGATGACAGAGGATGAGATGGCTGGATGGCATTACTGACTCGATGGACGTGAGTCTGAGTGAACTCCGGGAGTTGGTGATGGACAGGGAGGCCTGGCGTGCTGCGATTCATGGGGTCGCAAAGAGTCGGACACAACTGAGTGACTGAACTGAACTGAAGTGACAAATACCTAAAAAGTCTAACCATTTATATTTTGATATTTCAATCTCAAAGAAACAGTATACCTAACAGAGAAGTAAAAACAAACAAATATACTCATCAACCCTTTTAATTAGAATCAAGGTGAAAAGGGAATATGAGTACATGCTGGAAGACCCGTGGTAGAATGGTAGAGAAGAGGTAATGTGACAAATATTTAAAAGCAGAAAACAAGCCCTTTTGGTTAACCTGAGGAAAATGCTATATCCATTGGGAAAGTACAGCTCTAATTTAAAAACCTTTATCAATGCCATGTACTTGCTTTATTTCCTGCGTGGTAGCAGCAGTACCTAATAGCTGGCTTATAGCATCAGTCATAGCCAAGTCCAATCTCTTAATAATTACCTTCCAACTATCCCCCCAGTGCTCATTAATTTCCAGTGAGCATTCAATTGTTGCATTTCAAAAGTCAATTGCTTTAAAAAAAAAAAAAAGGCTTATTTTCATATAATGAGTACATCTGAAGATTACATCATGTTCAGCATGGCTATAATAAAAAATAATGAAGTATCTTTGTTGCTTATATAATCTGCAAGATCAAAGATACATTGTGTTTGCCAAATAGGTGGTGTTAATAACAAAGTGCTGAATTGTGCTGATGTGTTCAATGCCTTCCCAAATCCCCAATGTCTTTGCTATCTTGTCTCACTGCCTCTGTGGAGTGAACACCAGCATGGAAACTTGGGTAAGACAGACTTCTTTGGATACTAGAGGTGATCTAAATACCAGTTAGGGGTCTTCCCTGGTGGTCCAATGGTTAAGTATCCACCTTCCAATGCAGGGGATACAGGTTTGATCCCTAGTGGGAGAACTAAGATCCCACATGTCACAGGCAACTAAGCCTATGTGTTACAATTAGAGAAGCCCGTGCACTGCAACAAGAAAAGCCTGTGTGCCTCAACAAAGAGCCCATGCAGTCAGAAATCTTTAATAAATACCACTTAGTAAGTAATTACTGCAGTGGACTAATTAAAGACATTTTAGGAATGGGAATAAGAAAATACAACAAGGTACAGGGCAGGTAAGAATAAACAGTGATACCCAGTAAGCTCCAAAAGAAGAGAAGGCACATCACATTTACCAAAAATATAGCATGTATCAGTCCTGGCATTAATTTAACCCTCCCAATATTCCAGCAATATACTGATCATTCATACAAACAAGCAGTTGAGGAAACAGTTGAGGAAAACGAGGCTCAAAGTAACCTGTCACTCACAAACGGCTGATCATACTTATTTCCAAGAATTGGTCATGAAACCTAATTTAACTGAAAGTCCCCAGCCCACATTGGTTCTGAAGGCTCAAGTGACTTTTACTACTTCTGTTATCTAAAGATGTACTTCTCTATCTTTAACATGCATCCTCTCACTCATGGGTCTTGGGTAGATTCTGCATTTCTAACAAGTGCTCAAGTATGAGGGAGATTCAGAATGAGTCCCAGAAAGGACCCTGATCCCAGAAAAGATGTGATAAGTCTTTTATAAGAGTTTGGAGGCAATCAGTAACAGTCAAATGTAACAGTTAAAATACGTCATGGATTTTGGACAGAACTAGAAATGAGAGCACATGTAGAGATGCTCATTAGTATGTGGTGCTGCTGCTGCTGCTAAGTCACTTCAGTCGTGTCCGACTCTGTGCGACCCCATGGGCTGCAACCTACCAGGCTTCTCCGTCCATGGCATTCTCCAGGCAAGAACACTGGAGTGGGTTGCCATTTCCTTCTCCAACTTACATAAGGGAAAGGAGTAAAGTACTGAACTGTTCCATCAAACCAATAAAACCAGCTCACTGTGCAGTTTCCTTCCGATTTAGTACCTCGACATTGTGTGATGTAGCGCTTAGTCAAGAAATAACACTGAATTCAGGGAGCTCCACCACACCACCAACAAAACAGCCTATGACTACAACTTTCAACCATGATCCAACCTTGATGGATAGAACCTAGCTTGACACACACAATAAGATTTTCCCCAGTTTCTCTGGAAGCTGTGGGGTTCCTTTTTGACAAAAAGTAAAATCGTCTCAATGCACGGTTTTTCTCCAGAACCACTGAGGTTTGAGAGCCTACTGACTATGCATTTGAAAAGTTTTGACAAGTAGCTTTATTTTTAATTATTATAACCAATGTACAATAAATAAATCTGGTCGACACATACATATGTGTATCGGATATTGGTACACACATTCACACACGAAATCTATCCAAAAAGAAAGATTAAACAGTGCCCGATACTGATTGGATCCAGACAGTTAACACTGCTCAGGTAACAGAACAAGAAGGATACATTAAAATATGATTTTGGGGGTCATAAAGCATCTTCTAAATCAGTCTTTGCTACCCAGGCCTTGGGGTCCAGACTGCTAACTTAACTATCATTTCTTGTGTTCATATTTTGGTCGCATGTGCCCTTGGTGTGCCTCAACCTGTAAAAACTAAAATCACCCTTCAATACTCACCACCTTTTGGTATACTTTGTTTTTTGAGTTCCTAGCACCTAGGGCAACAGATTTTGATTCAACTCACAAGAAATCACATTGCAGGAAAAAATTCTACAAAAATGAATTGTTCTTCTGTTTCATTATTTCACTTTCTTAAATTTCAAAGTCTGTTAACTACTCAACCATGAATGACTAGCCTTAGAAGATACTAATATCTTGCTGTTTCCAGAAATACTTGAACCTACACCAATCCCAAAACAAACATGAAGAAACAAAATTACTAATCTTGTTTTATAACATTCTGAATAATGAATTGTGAATAAAGAAATCTTTTAGAAGAAACTTCATAAACAATTAGATAAATGGCAGAGCTTAAGAGACATCCAGCATATAGTCACCAAGCCCTGTGACATCTGCAGCATCAGTATCTTTCGACTCCATTACTCTCTCACCACCTGAGCTACAATCAGCTCTTACTTAGACATCTTCAAAATCTTCAGAACAGCTTTCCACACTGCAAACTCCCTCACAACAGTGCTTCACCTTGAAGTCTCATCATCAGCCCAACCATACTGTTTCCTGGCTTACAATCTTTTACTGGCTTCTCATTTGTCTAAGGAAAAAGACTAAAACCAACCTCTAGCCTAAAAGGCTTTGCACTGCATGGTCTATGCAAGCCCAACATTTCTTCCTACCAACCCTCCTTCATTCCTATGCTCCTACATGACTCTTGTCATTAAACCCATTCTCCACCCTCTAGCTAAGACAATCATCTTTCATATATCAATTCAAACATCTCTTCCAGAGGGTAGCCTTCCCTGACCCACCAGGCTATGGCAATTCCCTTGTTTTGTGTTCCTATGGCACAATTTTCCTTCCTTCAGTTTCCTCGATTGTTACTATGCATTAATGTATGTAATTATAAGAGTATACAGTGTCTAACACTGTGCCTGGCAAATATATACAATAAATGATTATTTAACATAATCCACTTTACAATTATTCAGAAACATGAACTGCCATGCTGACAACTGGAGTTGCTTTCTAAAATTGCCAAGGTAAGAAACTATTTAATTTCCCAAATTAAGGTGAGCATTATACAATCCCATTAAATGATTTCATAGTTACATGTGCCAGGAAATAGGGCATTTTGGGAGAAAATCACGGATACTATCACATTCATGAGAAATTTTAATGTATCACAAGTGTACACTGGATCAATGAATAAAAGCAATTGAGTCCTTCATTTCCCCCCTATTTCCATATAAACACCATAAAAATTAGACTACAACTCTTTCCATATATAATCTAAGCTATCCAAGCATAATGTACTTTTGAAAAGTCCAAAAATGCTTTTAATAACTCTGGTCATTAAAAAGTCCCTTATCACACCAAGTACTTTCCTTAGGCTCTGATTAGGCTTATCTTTCAAAATGTTTATCCAGGTTTAAACCTTCCATAACTGATCCTCTCCTTTAGTTACATCCTGATAATTTTGCCACAGTTAGCCCTAACTCAAAAAGTTCACCATGGGTAGTGTATCCAATGCTATCTGTCAAGCAGGTCAGATAAAACTCTATGAAAACCAGGTATCCAATGAAAATAAACAGCTTAGTTAAAACCTGAGGGAATCATAAGACCATTTAATTTACACCTCTGCACATAGTAAATACTTCATAAGTATATGTTGGATTGAATTCCTTTTGTTAAATGCTCCTGTATTTTTCCTGTGATCTTTCTTACAGCTCTTAAGTGTAGAGATCAAT
Organism: Bison bison bison; assembly: GCF_000754665.1. Classification (NCBI taxonomy): domain Eukaryota; kingdom Metazoa; phylum Chordata; class Mammalia; order Artiodactyla; family Bovidae; genus Bison; species Bison bison. Next base: position 3,598,336 of record NW_011495024.1, on the reverse strand, counting down.
TATTTACAGGGGGGAAAGCCAGCACTACAATACTGCATTCCAGGCAATTTTACAATGAGTAAATAAGACATGATTTCTATAACAAATGCTGCCAAGTCTGCCGGAATGGTACAAGATGGAAAATAATTATCAAATAACACCACCAACAGCTTCTTTCAAACATTCATAACTGAAATATTTTCTGAGGACATAATGTATGCTAGGAAATGTTCTAAGCCCTTGAGAAAATTTAGTAAATAAATCAAAGAACTCTGAACTTATTAGGCTTACCTCCTGGCAGGGAAGAGAGACAATAAACAAAAAGACAATAAGTTCACGAATTATGTTAAAGGTGAAAAGTCTGTGGGGAAAAATGGAACAGGAAAAGGGGATCGTAGTGATGCTGCAGTGGGGGTGATTAAAATTATGAATAAAGTTATCAGGCTTCACTTGGGCAAAGACTTGAAGCAGGGAAGAGGAATCAGTCACATGAGTACTTGCAGAAGGGGCATTCCAAGCAGAAGGAAGGCCTGTGAAAGTCTCTCAAGCAGAAGAGTACCTGGCACGTCCAAGAATAGGGCCGATGTCATTGCAGATGGAATGGAGTAAGCCAGCAGGAGGATGGTGGGAGATGAGGGTCCAGATCAATACAGACCCTGAGCCCAGTGTAAAGCCTCTGGCTTTTTCTGAAGGACTGAGGAGCCTGTGCTATGTACTAAATGCAACCTACAGGGAGGTGAAGAAGAAGCAGGGTGACCTCACAGGATCACTGCAACCATTTAGCGGACGTGAAGGTGACTCAGACCACAGTGGGAACAGTGGAGGCAGAGACAAATGATCAAATCCTGGATATGCTTTGCACTGATCTAGGGTCTATTATGTTCCAGAAGCTGTGATAAGTAGTCACAAGTTTATTTCATTTGTTCCATCATCATGTCTACCTTTTCTAGCCTATTGCCAAATAAAATGTTAACTGTACTATTTTGTTTTCTTACAGCAAATATGTAGATAGCAGAACAAATAAGCTAAGAGAATCCAAAGAAAACCAACCCATATCTGTGATCTCACATTGAATCTATATTTATTCATTTTAAAAATGCAGGCAGTCCTCAGTTTGCACATTAGTACAGGACTCTAAAAAATGACTATGCAAAGGAATATCTGGGACAATTACTTATGAATTGTTCCTTGATCTTTAAAATTTTTCATTCAAACATTAAAACTCTCCCTAGTATCAGTTATGAAAGTACAAAAAATAAAATAGTAAAACTAATATTGATTTCAGTTCAGTTCAGTCGCTCAGTCATGTCCGACTCTTTGTGACCCCATGAATCGCAGCACGCCAGACCTCCCTGTCCATCACCAACTCCCGGAGTTCACTCAAACTCACGTCCATCGAGTCGGTGATGCCATCCAGCCATCTCATCCTCTGTCGTCCCCTTCTCCTCCTGCCCCCAACCCCTCCCAGCATCAGAGTTTTTTCCAATGAGTCAACTCTTCGCATGAGGTGGCCAAAGCATTGGAGTTTCAGCTTTAGCATCAGTCCTTCCAAAGAACACCCAGGACTAATCTCCTTTAGGATGGACTGGTTGGATCTCCTTGCAGTCCAAGGGACTCTCAAGAGTCTTCTCCAACACCACAGTTCAAAAGCATCAATTCTTTGGTGCTCAGCTTTCTTCACAGTCCAACTCTCACATCCATACGTGACCACTGGAAAAACCATAGCCTTGACTAGATGGACCTTTGTTGGCAAAGTAATGTCTCTGCTTTTGAATGTGCTATGTAGGTTGGTCATAACTTTCCTTCCAAGGAGTAAGCGTCTTTTAATTTCGTGGCTGCAGTCACCATCTGCAGTGATTTTGGAGCCCAAAAAAATAAAGTCTGACACTGTTTCCACTGTTTCCCCATCTATTTCCCATGAAGTGATGGGACCGGATGCCATGATCTTCATTTTCTAAGTGTTGAGCTTTAAGCCAACTTTTTCACTCTCCTCTTTTACTTTCATCAAGAGGCTTTTTAGGTCCTCTTCACTTTCTGCCATAAGAGTGGTGTCGTCTGCATAATTTTGGTTTAGCATGCTGTAATTGACTACATTAGAAATATGGAGAATGGAAAGTGTTTTATTTCTTCAGAAAACACTTCTCAAGAGTAGTCTGAACAGTGCTTGCTTTATCCTTATGGTAACTGTCCCTCGGGAACGTACATTTCTTCAAATGTCATGGCCAGTGGTCATAATCCCACATTTTTCAGCATTTTCAATGTTATAAAATATCACAGAGTTCTTTAATATGAACATCTTGTCACTGTCACTTCCTCTGGGATATCTCCATCCTTTTGTCACATCTGTTTCCCTCACTTATGTCAGTAAGCTCACCTTCGCTCCATTCTCTGGCTGCATGGCTGTATATTCTCAAGCAGCTACAGTGGCCACACTCCTGCATTCACATGTTGCCTCTACAACTCTGTGTTCAATCAGAATTTCATTTTCACCACCTTTTGTTTCACGACCGGACCTTCATCTTTGTTAGGCAATTCCCATGTATCCATCTGTGTAAAATGTCCTGTGCCATGATCACAGGGAGACAGGAGGGAACACAACAGCACAGTTGCTGTCTGTATGTGAAACAGAGAACAGACACGCAGTGACCAATCACCACGGACTCTGAGAGAAGCAATGTGATTGGCCATGGATCACAACAGGCATCTGGTATCTAGCAGGAATTCACAAACTCAAGAGCCAGCAATGGAGTCTGTACTTTATGCAATGACTCATACTGAATAAATCATAGTAAGTGAATGAGCCATTAAGTTGGGGTATCTGTGCTATTTAGTTCAATGATGCTAATGGCAAGTTGTACAAATCACAACCATGCCAGGTGCAGGCCACCTATGTTTATTGACAACCTGCTAAAGACAAAGCAATTGGAACCTAATACATTTTGAAGGCAGAAGTTGGAAAAAACTGCTGACAACTTATATGAAAGAAAAAAAAAAACTGAAAGCTTTGTTTGATAAATTGTGCAATTGTGCAAATGGAAAAAAATACAACTGTCACACTGGAGAGAAACCCTGTAAAAATGGAGTAAATTTGAAAGAGCCTTTAAAAACAGCGTTAACATTTATACCCACTGAAAAAGTCACAAAAGACACTCTATGAAAGTGTGCCCTGTAGAAGAGCTTTCAGTTACCACACATCCTATTAAGTACATGAGCAAATTCACACTGGTGAAAAAAACATAAGAATGACATTTCTCTGGGAAAGTCTTTAATGCATACTCTGTCCTTAGATAGCATCAGATCCTTCACACTAGAGAGAAACCCTATAAATCCAATGAATATGAAAGAGCCTTCAGGCAGAGCACACACCTTTATAGAAACCAGATAATCCACACAGAGGGGTGAATTGCATTAATATAACGATTATGAGAGAAGTGTCAGCCAAAACACCAACCTTTGTGCACAACTTAGGTAAATCAGAATACCTTGAATGCAACTAAAAATGCAGACTACAAAAAAATGCACCTTAACTATTATATGTCAAAATGTGTAAGTATATGACAAGAATGAATGGAAATACAGATAAATATGTAATTTGTTCATTAAAATTACACATGGAAAATCAACTCTAAGGTTTAAAGATTTTTAACTGTGAAAGGTAAATTTTAAGACTTTTAGAAGAAAATATGAGCGAATATCAGTATTAGCTTACAATTAGAAAGGATTTTTCAAGCAAGAATCAACACAAAAGGAAAGACTGATAAATTCACCTTCATTAAAATTAAGAACTTCTGTTCAGTAAAAGCCACAAAATAAAATGAAAAACCAAAAACTATGGAAGATATTTGAAATACTATATAAGATAAATGCATATATAAAGAAATTATTAAAATCATTGAGGAAAATAAAATAATAGGAAAAAGGCATAAAGAGCATTTCACAGTAGAAAAAATATAAATGGTGAATTAACACATGGAAAGAGGTTACAAGTGACTAGAATATTAGTAGATCAAGAAATACAGGTATTAGCAATTAGAGACGGAGAAGGCAATGGCAAGCCTCTCCAGTACTCTTGCCTAGAAAATCCCATGGATGGAGGAGCCTGGTAGGCTGCAATCCATGGGGCCGCTAAAAGTCAGACCTGACAGCGACTTCACTTTCACTTTTCACTTTCCTGCATTGGAGAAGGAAATGGCAACCCACTCCAGTGTTCTTGCCTGGAGGATCCCAGGACGGGGGAGCCTGGTGGGTTGCCGTCTCTGGGGTCGCACAGAGTTGGACACGACTGAAGTGACTTAGCAGCAGCAGCAGCAATTAGAGAAATAGAGAATAAAAGCAAAATAAAATCTATTTTCTACTCTGCAGAGTGGAATAAAAAAGTCTGACAATACTAAGTGTTGACAAAAATGTGGAAAAATAGGAACTTTTATGCCCTCCTGATAGGAAAGTAAATTATTTATATTAAAAAAAAAAAAAACCCTTTAGAAAACAACTTGACATAGAAGTTGAAAATGGGAATGCCCTTTAACCTGGAAGTTCCATTCCTAGATAAATTCACTAAGAAAAATTTATATGTATGAGAAAGCTTGTATAAGAATGTTAATTATGGCACCAAAATCATGTATGAGAAAATGGTGCTAACTATAAAATTTAGCAAAAGAAGCAAGAAGAATAAGCCAGCAATAAAATGGATAACATCTGCAAGGAAAAGCTGAAGTAAGCATTTCAGAATTGAGGCCACAGTCAATGTCCACTGGAAGAGCTCTCTTTTGTGGTGCCTAACACAAGATCCAGAGAAGGCAATGGCACCTCACTCCAGTACTCTTGCCTGAAAATCCCATGGGCAGAGGAGCCAGGTAGGCTGCAGTCCATGGGGTCATGAAGAGTCGGACACGACTGAGCGACTTCACTTTTCACTTTCATGCATTGGAGAAGGAAATGGCAACCCATTCCAGTGTTCTTGCCTGGGGAGTCCCAGGGACGGGGGAGCCTGGTGGGCTGCCGTCTATGGGGTCACACAGAGTCAGACATGACTGAAGTGACTTAGCAGCAGCAGCAACACTAGATCCAGGGGCACACACGGTGACCAAGGATCAAAGCAGAGCTCGACAATCATAAAAATGGTCACAAGTCTTGGAAAAAGATAGGAAACATGACATCAAATGCTACTGAAGGACGCCAGATTCCACAAGTTCAATTCAGTTCAGTCTCTCAGTCGTGTCTGACTCCTTGCGACCCCATGAATCGCAGCACGCCAGGCCTCCCTGTCCATCACCAACTCCCGGAGTTCACTCAAACTCACGTCCATCAAGTCGGTGATGTCATCCAGCCATCTCATCCTCTGTCGTCCCCTGCTCCTCCTGCCCCCAACCCCTCCCAGCATCAGAGTCTTTTCCAATGAGTCAACTCTTCACAAGGGGTGGCCGAAGTATTGGAGTTTCAGCTTTAGCATCAGTCCTTCCAAAGAACACCCAGGACTGATCTCCTTTAGGATGGACTGGTTGGATCTCCTTGCAGTCCAAGGGACTCTCAAGAGTCTTCTCCAACACCACAGTTCAAAAGCATCAATTCTTCGGTGCTCAGCTTTCTTCACAGTCCAACTCTCACATCCATACATGAGCATTGGAAAAACCATAGCCTTGACTAGACGGACCTTAGTTGGCAAAGTAATGTCTTTGTGTTTGAATATGCTATGTAGGTTGGTCATAACTTTCCTTCCAAGGAGTAAGCGTCTTTTAATTTTATGGCTGCATTCCACAAGTTAGTAGTTCAAAAATTCCAAAAGACATGCTTTGCAATAAAGCTAAAGGCACTGAAGACAAAAGGAAAGACTTGTAATATCCCAGTAACACACAACTAGAAGTTCTGTGAAAGATTCCTAAAACATAGCAGGGACCCATGAACTCACACTAGCGGCACTTCGGGGAAAACCTATTTTTAGCAATATTCTTATTTACAATGATATGATCCCATCTGAACTAGTGTGTCTGTCCAGTCCTCTGTTCCTCACTAGCAAATGAATCGAATATCCTTCAAGGTCCCTTCCGGCCCTCATATTCAATGTTTTTGTGGAAAAAGGCAAAAGGAGAGAAGGGAATCTCTCTCCCATACAAATTAAAAGAGAGAAATTAAATATACCTTTCACACTTTTACTGTATATGCCTGTCTCTTGAGCCACCACCCTTTTTTGGTGAGAGAAAACTAGAGGCTATATCATTAGTATCATTTTGTGTTTGTGGTGTTTTTTTTTTATGTAAGACCACAGTTATACTTTTTTTAATCTCATGAAAAAAAATACAGTCACAGAAGTAATCTATTGCTCTGTGCTGATGACTATGAAGCAAAAGCATATATACAAAATGTCACATAAGAGTTTACAGCCTGTGATGACAGCATTAGCCATGTGTCTGGTAATGTCAGCTGGACATTGACAGGAGTCAGACAGAAACATACAAATATCAGAGATGATCAAGACATCAGACCTCTTAATTTCCAACAGTCACAAGAGGCATCTATCCAAACATCAGGTAGAAGGCAGAATGCTTCCTCTGAGCAAATAAGCATTTCATCAATGCCTTTCTATTCTCAGTTTAGTAGGAAATATCACTTCCATCAGAAAGGAACTTTACCTCTTTCACCTGTAATACCCTAAATTAAGAACTGCATCAAGGTAGGATAAATTTATGTCACCAGTAATCTCTAAGTAGACCTTTTGGTATTCTCTAATAGTTTCATTGTCACCAACCACCTAATCCAAAGTCAGACTCTGCTGGTCTTCCCACAGGCCAATATCAGTCTCATTACTGACAAGACGCTTTAGCTTCTGCCAACTGACACTTAACAAAAGTAAAAGCTGGAAAAACTTCTAAAGAGGTCTTAAATGCCTATCTTGAATGTCACAGAAGCAAAGAGAAACATAAAACACGATATAGATAAGCCTGTTTTTCTTATGAAGAGCCACAAATAATGATCATATTTTAATAGGGCTATATTCTGCTTGAATTAAATATCCACAAAATGTGAATTTTTCTTCCTCAAAATTTTGCTATTTTCCATTGTTCCTTATCTCCATAAGTAGCACTGCCAATCAAAGTAATTAAAATCAGACAACTTTGGAAGTCAGAAAAAGAAAGTCAAATACCATATATCACATATGTGGAATGTAAAACAGGACACAAGTGAACACGTCTATGAAACAGAAACAGACTCCCAGACACAGGGAACAGATTTGTGGTTGCCAAAGGGGACAGGGTTGGGGGTGGATTGGGAGTTAGGGATTAGCAGGTGCAAACTATTGTATATAGAATGGATAAAAAACAAGGTCCTACTGTATACCAGAGAGGACTATATTCAATATCCTGCAATAAACCATAAATGTGAAAAAGAATGTATGTGAGTCACTTTGTTGTATGGCAGTAATTAATACAACATTGCCATTAAACTTCAATCAAAATATTTATAAACTAAAAAGAAATCGGACAATTAGGCACTATCTTTATTATTTCCTTCTACTCACTGGCCATGTTCCTTTCACATGGCCCACCATCATGCCAGGCCCCATGTAACTGATCTTTCTCATGGTTTATGAGACCCTGCACAATCTATTTTCTCCCATCTCTACAGTATCTCACAACTTCCCCCACCTTGTCACAATCCAGATATATATGTTACCTTCTGGTTTCTCCAATGCAGAAAGCCCTTTCATATCTTAAATTTTTTGCTTGTTTTTCCCTTTACCAGAAATATTCTTCCTCAGGACCTTTGCAAAGCCTGCTCTTTCCCATCCTTGAGGTCTTGACTTACAGTCCTCTCCTCTCCTTATCACCCTACCCAGACTCCTTCTCGTTCCTTTACAACATGGATCACACTCTGTAACTTCTTTATTTAACTGTCTTCTGGCCCACTGTCTTCCGTATATTCCATGAAAAAAGGTATTCCGCCTACCTTGTTCATACTGCATTCCTAGAACCCAAGGCATAGAAGATATTCATAAAGGACATCTGAAGAGTAAAAGAATAAATGTATTACTCCTACATCTTTCAAAGAAAAGGGAGTTGCCATTTATTATATGCTAGCAGATGGTGACTGCAGCCATGAAATTAAAAGACACTTACTCCTTGGAAGGAAAGTTATGTCCAACCTAGATAGCATATTGAAAAGCAGAGACAATACTTTGCCAACAAAGGTCCGTCTAGTCAAGGCTATGGTTTTTCCAGTGGTCATGTATGGATGTGAGAGTTGGACTGTGAAGAAGGCTGAGCACTGAAGAATTGATGCTTTTGAACTGTGGTGTTGGAGAAGACTCTTGAGAGTCCCTTGGACTGCAAGGAGATCCAACCAGTCCATTCTGAAGGAGATCAGCCCTGGGATTTCTTTGGAAGGAATGATGCTAAAGCTGAAACTCCAGTACTTTGGCCACCTCATGCGAAGAGTTGACTCACTGGAAAAGACTCTGATGCTGGGAGGGATTGGGGGCAGGAGGAGAAGGGGACGACAGAGGATGAGATGGCTGGATGGCATCACCGACTCGATGGACGTGAGTTTGAGTGAACTCTGGGAGTTGGTGATGGACAGGGAGGCCTGGCGTGCTGCGATTCATGGGGTCACAAAGAGTCGGACACGACTGAGTGACTGAACTGAACTGAACTGGGCACTACCTCCTCTCTAGGGGCAGCTAACAGCCATTAAGCACCTCTGTTCGAAGAACAATGCATTTTCTCAATGACACATTAAGGGAAGGTCCATGTCACTTCTGTTCATTAACTTCTATGCAACATAGAGCACAGCATCTGGCACAATACAGTCTCAATACAATACATAAATAAGTGAAGAGATATATGAGTTAAGTATTGATACTTAAAGAGATGGGAATATCAGGCCATCAGACCTGCCTCTTGAGAAATCTGTATGCAGGTCAGGAAGCAACAGTTAGAACTGGACATGGAACACAGACCAGTTCCAAATAGGGAAAGGAGTCCATCAAGGCTGTACATTGTCACCCTGCTTATTTAACTTATATGCAGAGTACATCATGAGAAATGCTGGGCTGGATGAAGCACAAGCTGGAATCAAGATTGTGGGATAAATATTAATAACCTCTGATATGCAGATGACACCACCCTTATGGTGGAAAACGAAGAAGAACTAAAGAGCCTCTTGATGAAAGTGAAAGAAGAGAGTGAAAAAGTTGGCTTAACATTCAACATTCAAAAAACGAAGATCATGGCAACTGGTCCCAGCACTTCATGGCAAATAGGTGGGGAAACAGTGGAAACAGTGACAGACTTTATTTTCTTGGGCTCCAAAATCACTGCCGATGGTAACTGCAGCCATGAAATTAAAAGACGCTTGCTCCTTGGAAGAAAAGTTATGACTAACCTAGATAGCATATTAAAAAGCAGAGACATTACTTTGCCAACAAAGGTCTATCTTAGTCAAAACTATGGTTTTTCCAGTAGTCATGTATGGATGTGAGAGTTGGACTATAAAGAAAGCTGAGAGCCAAAGAACTGATGCTTTTGAACTGTGGTGTTAGAGAAGACTCTCGAGAGTCCCTTGGAATGCAAGGAGATCCAACCAGTCCATCCTAAAGGAAACCAGTCCTGGGTGTTCACTGGAAGGATTGATGTTGAAGATGAAACTCCAATACTTTGGCCACCTGATGCAAAGAACAGATTCATTTGAAAAGACCCTGATGCTGGGAAAGACTGAAGGTGGGAGGAGAAGGGGACAACAGAGGATGAGATGGTTGGATGGCATCACCAACTCGATGGACATGAGTTTGAGTAAACTCCGGGAGTTGGTGATGGATAGGGAAGCCTGGCATGCTGCAGTCCATGTGGTCACAAAGAGTCAGACGTGACTGAGTGACTGAACTGAACTGATTGATATTATGTTTATTAGTATGAGTAGGTGACATTATTATGGTTACTTTACAGATGAGAAAAACAGCCATTGTGAGAATTAATCATTTGCCCACGTTTACCAGAAAAGTGGTTGAGCAGAATTCAAACCTGGGTCCACCTGACTCTGTGTTAGACTCCTAACCTTTGTGCTATACAGCCTCCTGCAATGATACAAAAGAGCCGCACTAACAGTCTAGCTAGGAATCTACCCAGAAAGTAACCCTATAATAATCTCCTGGTTCTTTTTTATCAAATGCTTTAAAAATGAGGCTATAGGTAAAGTGAATATAGTTAAAAAAAAAACACACACACGAAAAGTTTATATAAAATAACAAGCTAAATTTCTTTGAAAAGAGGAGTAGCCAGCAATAGTGAGATGAGAAATAAGGTTGTCTGTATCATAATTAAAATTTAGCCAATAATTAAATTTTAGATTGAGAAAGGGCTATCCAAAGCAGTGCTACTTAATGGGTTTTTAGGTAAGGGGAGAGAAAGGCAATGTTGAAAACAAAGATCAATATAGACAAAAGAGAAGGAAGGGATCTTGGTAACTTCCATGTTAGAGATGGAAAAATAACTATTTTCTGGGCTACTGTAATGTATTAATATCTGCCATATCCTTTGAAACTCATTAAAATACTTGATAAAATGAAGTTGTTGGCTTAGAACTCAGCAGAGCATCTTTCTTTTCAATTACAGCTGCCCCACATTTCCTTGTTACTTTAAAACTTAGGAAAGAGAAGCTGCAGTAAATCAAGATGGCAGAGGGTCATGGCCCCAGGGGCAGGCAAAGGAGGCGGCACTCTGCAGGGAGCTTCAAAACTGTAATGAAACCACCCACAAGGTTGGCCTGATTTTAGTACTACCATGTTCAAATGATTCTAAACATTGTAAGGGAATACAGTTCTATCCACCTGGATCACTGCTCCTTCTACCACACTCTTTCCTCTGCATGTAGATCACACACAGAGTTGCTAAAACATCAGGAAATCTACACACATACACACTCACATACACATGCACAGAAGCTGGTGTATTAAACAGCACAACTAGATATTGCACAAATAATTTTGGATGAAGACACAATCCTATAATCTGATTCCAACGATAGAAGAACAGATGTAGGTTATGATGTACCTGTAAGACCAAACAAAAAAGCCATTTCAGTATCATAATATGATATACCCCATGTATTCCCTAGTGAAATTCTATTTCAAAATATGAAAAAAAAACACTGAAACTTCCCTCATGAATGTCACCTAGGATACAGAGATGGCAAACTATACTTTTTAATAAGACAGTAAGGAAGAAGAAAAAGTTTCCCAGAGATCATGAGGTAAAAAATAATGTCTTTGTTCCTACATTATAAATCCTTGAAATCAGTTTCTGAAGTATTCCAAATATTTTTTAAAATGGAATTTTAAAATGTTAAAGAGTCTAAAATCGCTTGGATAACATATGAGGTCATGAAGGTAGAATCACAACAACAGAAGCAGTTACAAAAATTAAGCATTTAATTTGACCTTTGTAATGCAAATTGACATGCAAATAAAAAAATCATATCTAGAAAGGCTGAACATACTTCAGACACTCTCGGTAATTGTTTTAGGCGAGATAAAGATTAAGGTTGACACACAACGTCACTAACAATGACATCAACATGAAGGTATCCTTACCACTTTTCCACTTCAAAAATAACATGCATAGTATCTACACCTGTGTTCCAGCCCAGATTTGCTCTGAATGTCCTACTTGAAGATGACCTCATATAATAAGGCTGAATTTGTTAAAATTCACCTGAATATATGTGCTGAGTATCAGACTGTCATTCGGACTGTCATTCCTGCCTACGTGGAATATAGCCACAGAAACAGCTAGTAAAGAAAGGAGTGCTCCTATTTGTACCTACAGCATTGACATCACACAGAAAGACAAGGAGAGTAACTGAGCTCTCAATAATGTCTCCCTGTCACCAGGAAGATGCTCAAGTATAAAGTATTAAGAGACCAAAGGGAGTGCCAGATGTGCTGGCCCCTTAGGAGTCATTCTGCAACACACAGCAAGTCTTAACTATTGTACAAAGTGTTATTGAGATATTATGCTTCTATGAAAAATTAAATGTATTTATTCATATTACTTTCAAATATTCAGTAGCTATACAGAGCAGATGAGACCCATATTTAAGTATAAATATATGTGTATACTCTACATAATATATTGGTTGAGATTGCATGCATATTTTAGAACATTCAAAGTCCTCTTTCTCTTCCTCTTCTAAGCAGAATGGCAGAGACCTGAGGGATAAAGCAGGAGAGCTTCTCAAAGATCCATGCCATACTTGGATTATAGAAACCATGGTTAAGTCCTGAAGAGAAAACAACTGTATATAAATTACCACAACATTTTAAGGATGGATAGTGAAAAGACTGTTAAGGAAGAATGCTGTAAAGATGAAGAAGTAATTTCAGAGGCAATTTTCAAGATCTGAATCTATACATCAAAAACTGTTTCAAGATAGGCAATTTCTGGCTCTTGAGGACACTACCCTTTCTTGATTACATATATAGAAAGACTCTACCTTGCTCTCAAATGTACAAGTCTATGACCTCCAGTAAGTGTATTTTTCCTGTACTGCACAACATGGACAAATGTTTAAGACTAACCAAAAAAATAATTAACAATGGTCTGAATATATATACAATTATACCATCCACAGAAGAATAAACATCAAAGAGTTTTTAGTAAAAATACTGAGTATGAGAAAATATTACTCATAGAAACTGTTCAATCTTTTTTCTGGAATATGTTTTGATATGTCTCTCCCCACTTGCATGTCTGTGCAAGGGTTCACAGCCCAGAATGCATGGATGTAACATTTATTTATGGATTCATAGAACTGCTTTTGAAAAACACAGTGAGATGAGTTTGCAGTTTCAGACTCCAATTTACTTTTGTCATTGGCAATCTTATTAAATTCTGTTCCTATTAATTATAATTCTTTAATTCAAATGGAGATTACTATCCAGTGCACCAAAACATGCATATTTTTATATGCTTTCAGTAAATACCTCAACTTTTCTTGCAATTTATAAATATTTCCACTGAGGGCTTTTCTCTGACCTGGGAATGAATCAATGAACCAACAAATTATATCTGACCATTAAACGGTTTCTGATAAGAGTCAGGTTGTACATTTGTACTCTAGAAAGTGAGTATAAGCCAAATAGCAAATTTCAGCTTTTCTGTTGCTTTCACTAAGCTTGACACCAGTATTACACAGATCAGCAAAAGGTTACTTTATACATGAAGCAAAGTCATGATACAAGTATTAGGACCAGCCCTTGAAAAGCTTAGTATTGAACTCCCAAATGCCAGTTTACAAAGGCTCAAATATAATGGATGGAAAACATAAAAGTTACCCCAATAAAGTGAGACACACAAAGTATCTGTTACAGAAATATCTGTGCAAAAAGAGCCCACTAGCGCCCAGTCAGAAACCCAGGATCTAAAACCCATGTTCAACACTTCTAGCTGTGATCCTGGAGAAGGCAATGGCACCCCACTCCAGTACTCTTGCCTGGAAAATCCCATAGACGGAGGAGCCTGGTAGGCTGTAGTCCATGGGGTGGCTAAGAGTTGGATACGACTGAGCGACTTCCCTTTCACTTTTCACTTTCATGCATTGGAGAAGGAAATGGCAACCCACTCCAGTGTTCTTGCCTGGAAAATCCCAGGGATGGCGGAGCCTGGAGGGCTGCCGTCTATGGGGTCGCACAGAGTCGGACACGACTGAAGCGACTTAGAGAGCTGTGATCCTAGGTGATTTACTTATTATTCTGTCTTCAGTGTTTTCATCTACTAGATGAAAGTCACATAATGTTATATAATAAGCTTTCTAATAAGAGTTAATATGATAGTAAGTTATATAGTAAGAACTAAGTTATGTGATTATTAATAACTTGTCCACTATACATAACTATTCCTTAATCACTTGTAATACTAAATAATATAAATTAAGTATAAAGCATTACTTTAGCTTTTTGGGGTTGTTTGTTTATTTTTGCCAGGCCATGTGGCTTGTGGGATCTTAATTTCCTAACCAGAAATTGAACACCCTGGGACCTTGGCATGAAAGCACCGAGTCCTAAGCACTGGACCACCAGGGAATTCCCAGACAGTATTACTTTTGGACTAGACAGAGTTTAAATCCCTGATCTCCAGCTTTCCTTTTACAAGTCACTGTGATTGTATCTTCATCTATGAAATGAGACAACACCTACCTTATAGGATTGCTGCAAGAGATTAAATTAATCAAGAATATAATGTTTACAAAGTGAACAAGAAAGGGTGCCCAGAATATAAAAGATTAGTAAGTATTAATTCATCATTCCTATTTTTCTAAGCAGTAAATTTGCTTATTCACGACATAACCAGAACATAGAAGAACAAGTTTTCACACATGGGGCTTATGCTCAGGAAGAGATAAATAAGTAAATGAATGATTTATAAAATTTAATATCAGATAGTGATAAAAGCCAATACAAAAGGACAAGGTCAAATGTTCAAGAGTAATGAAGGGGATTAAATTAGAAGCTGGTCAGATTCGTACTCTCTGATAAGATAACAATGAACAGAGATCAAAATAAACCTGGGAGAGACTTCCCTGGTAGTCCAGTGTTTAAAACTTCATGCTTCCACTACAGGAGGCATATGTTCGATCCCTGGTCTGGGAACAAAGATCCCCCAGGCCATGCAGCATGGCCAAAAAGAACAAACTCGGGAAAGAACATGTAAAATATTTCACGCAGGGAACGGCAGAAAACACAGAACCCATGCACTAGGAAAGGGTCTGATGAGCAAAGCGCTGTGGGGATAATAGAAGAAACAAGAGTGGAAAATTAGTAGAGTTAGATCAAGAGGGGCTTGTAGGTCATGGGAAGACTTTTGGAGTTTAGTCCACGTATGATAGTAGCAACCTATAAATTTAATGCAATCCTTATCACCATTATCCAACATTTTTCACAGAAAATAATCCTAGAATTTATATGGAGTCACAAAAGAGAATTACCACAGTAATGCTGAGAAAAAAAAAGAACAATTCAGGGTTGTTCTCCCTGACTTTAGACTATGCTACAAGCAACAGATATCAAAATAGCATGGTTTTAACACACAAAAAAAACAGAAACATATACTATGAAACAGAAATAGAGAGCCCAGAAGTAGACCATACACCTACAGTCAATCTACAAAGACAAAGGAGACAAGAATATAATATAAAGATAGTCTCTTCAACAAGTAGTGGTGAGGCTGCTGGTCAGATACCTATAAAAGAATGACACTGTAAAAGTCTCCAGTACCATATACAAAAATAAACTCAAACGGGATCTAAATGTAAGACATCATAAAACTCCTAGAAGAGGACATAAATGAAACATTCTTTAATATATTCCATGGCAATATTTTCTTAGGTCAGTATCCCAAGGCAAAAGAAATAAAAGCAAAAATAAACAGATGGGACAATATATCCCATAATATATACCCATATCATATACCCATATACCCATAATCAAACTTAAATGCTCTTGCACAGCAAAAGAAACCACTAACAAAATGAAAAGACAACCTATGGAATGGGAGAAAATATTTGCAAACAATGAGACCAACAAGGGGTTACTATCAAAACATACAAACAACTTATACAATTCAACATCAACAAAACAAACAACCCAATCAGAAAATGTGCAGAAGACCTAAATAGCCATTTTTCCAAAGATTTACAGACAGCTAACAGGTACATGAAAAGATGCTCAACATTGCTAATTATTAGAGAAATGGAAATCAAAAACCGCAATGAGGTATCCTCTTATATAGGTGAGAATGGCTATCATCAAAAGCTCTACAAGTATTAAAAGCTTGAGAGGATGTGGAGGAAAGAAAACCCTCATTCGCTGTTAGTGGGAAATTGGTACAGCCACTAAGGCAGAGTATGAAGATTCCTTGAAAAATTAAAAACAGAATTACCATATGATCCAGCAATTATACTTCTGGGTATATATCCAACACAAACTCTAATTCAACTCTCCACCATGCCCTGTCCCACTTGGGTGGCCGTACACGGCAGGCTCATAGTTTCATTGAGTTAGACATGTAAAAATTTGTGTAAAAATCAAAGAAAAAAAGGTGAACCACAGTGGGGAAAAAAAAAAAAAAAAGATATCTTCACCCCACTGCTCACTTATACAATAGCCAAGACATGGAAACAACCCAAGTGCCCATCAATAGACTACTGGCTTAAGAATGTGTTGTACGTATATACAATAGCATATTCATCATAAAAAAAGAATGAAATACTGCCATTGGCTGCAACATGGATGGACCAAGAGAAAATTATGCTTAGTGAAATAAGTCAGGCAGAGGAGGACGAATACTGTAAACTTACATGTGGAATCTAAAAAATAATACAAACGAATCCTATACAACACAGAAACAGACACAGAAAACAAGTCTATGGTTACTGAGAGAGAAAGAGAGAGAACGGGGAAAGGACAGACTAGGAGTATGGGACTCACAGATTAAAAACTAGTATACACGAATGGATTATGCAACAAGGATTCACTACATAGAACAGGGGATTATACACCATATCTTATAATAATCGATAATGGAATAATACAATATGCAAAAAAGAATCATTATGCTGTGCACCTGCAACTAATACAATATTGTAAATCAATAATCCTTCAATAATCAATCAATCAGATGGTATCCATGGAGGGTTGTAAGCAGAGGAGAGATATGACTCATTTTCATTTTAAAAGAATCACTCTGTCTGCCATGTTGGGAGCACAAATACCATTTGAATGGTTATCATTACAGCCAAAGCAAAAGATGATGGTGGTTTCTATTAAGAGTGTTGCCTGTGAAAGTGCTGGGAAGTGGTTAGAATCTGGATATAACTTCAAAACAGAGCTGACAGGATTAAGCATGGAGATAGAGAAAAGAATGATTTTAAGGTTTCAGGCCTGAACACCTGGTTAAATGCTGGTACCATGTCATGAAGCATGGAACACTAGGGGAAAGGCATATTCAGCAAGGGAGGGGCTTGTGAATGCAAGTTTGGACATATTAGGTTTCTGATGACTTTCATCCAAATGAGATCTCAAGTAGGCAGCTGAGATATAACTCAAATTCAGGGAAGATGCCATGGCTGAAGATAAGTAGTCAGGAGTCACCAGTATTAAAATGTATTTAAAGATCATCATACTTGTCAAGGGAAATGAATGGATAAGTAATAACTAGAGAATCTGAAGATGAATCCTGACCCTGGTGCACACTGATATTACGAATTTCAGATGAGAGAATTCAATAAAGGAGAATTATAGTGAATTATAGTTAATGGGCTATAAGGGAGGAGGAAAATCAGGAGCCAAATGAAATAAATGTGTTACAAAGGAAAAATCAGTCAACTAAGCAGAATACTGTGCAGACACTAAGTGAGAAAAAGGCTTAGAATTACCATAGTGGTTGGCAATGCGGTGTTCATTGGTGGTCTTGCCAAAGGTTGATGCAGTGGAACAGTGGGGCTCAGATTCAGAATAGAGGGGATTTAACCTAGTTCCAGGGCATGAAGAGACACAGACATAGAGAAGACATGTGGACACAGGGCGGAAGGGGACACGGGGCTGGAGTTGGGGGAGGGGTACTAAGAGGGAGAGGGTGGGATGAATCGGGAGACTAGGAATGATATGTATACATATACACACACAGTATCATGTATAAAAGATAGCTAATGGAAATCTGTATAGCACAGGAGCTCCTGGTGGCTCAGATGGTAAAGAATGTGCCTGCAATGCACAAGACCTGGGTTCAATCCCTAGGTCAGAAAAAAACCCTGGAGAAGGGAATGGCAAGCCACTCCAGTATTCTTGTTTGGAGAATCTCATGGACAGAGGTGCCATGAGGTCTCCAGACAGAGTCCATGCGATCTCCAAGAGTTGGACACGACTGAGCAACTAACACACAGGGAGCTCAGCTCAATGCTCTGGATGACCTAAATGGGTAGGATGGGAGAAGGTGGGAGGTTCCAGAGGGAGGGGACATATGTGGACATGTGGCTGATACACTGCACAGCAGAAGCTAACACAACATTGCAAAGCAACTGTTGTTGTCCAGTCATGTCTGATTCTTTGTGACCCCAGGGACTGTAACACGCCAGGCTTCCATGTCCTTCACCATCTCCCAGAGTGTGCTCAACCTCATGTCCATTGATTCAGTGATGCCATCCAGCCATCTCATCCTCTGTCCAAAGTATACTCCAATTAAAAAATAAAATTAAATTTTAAAAAGAGAATGAGAGGAGAGGACATGGATAGACCAATAGGAATAGACAACTCTTAAATTGTGCTAAAGAGGAATAGAGAAATGATACAGTAACTGGAGGGGAATATGGAGTTAAGGAATGAAATACTGAGGAGCTTCTGTAATATTTTAGGTATTCTTCTCAGCATTATGGAGACTGGTGATCAAAACAGACAAAACTCTTAACTCTCCTGGGGAGGTGTAATAGGAGAAACAGACAATACACAAATATGTAGATAAATAGGTTGGGGAAATTATATAAAATAAAGCAGCCTAGGACAAAGAAATGATGAGCACTGATATTTTAAATGGCTGCACGTGGAAAATGCCATTTGTGTGAATGAAGTGACAGAGCAAGTCATGAAGATAGATAAGAGAAGAAAGATGCTCTTGATATATGTTTGAGAAATATATTATCATACTGATAGGATCCTGAAAAAAACCAGTAAAGTAAAAAGGCTTGTAATTCAGGGAGAGATGGGGTCAGTGACTCTCCACCTGGCATCGAGAGCACAGGTGGAGGTAGTGGCCTCAAGTAAGAGGTGGAGATCCTGGAAGGGTGACTGACGCAACGGTGGGAGGATGCAGAAGTTCTCTTCCAAGGGCTTCAATTTTCTCAGGGAAATAAGGTCATTAGCAGCTGGAAGCAAGAGTTTGAGGAATGCAAGACAGCGTGCTTGGCTGAATAGTGAGGACAAAATGCACTATGATTGTGGACACAAGCTGGACATGGTAAGTCGAGAATTCTCAAAGTGCTAGGACACATATCCTCAAAGCACTCAGGGTCCATTAAGAAGAGAGTACAAGTAGATAGTTGATAGCTGATGCTAGAGTAAGTGTGGACTATAGCACCATGAGTTAAAAAAAGACCAAATGGAAGAGGCGCAGACAGACACCTGGATAAGTCATACTGGGAGTGTTGTAATGGCTGTTCCTCCTTCTGTGCCTTAGTCTAGCTTTAAAAAAATTTTTTTTTTATTTTTACTGCAGGATAGTGGCTTTACCATGTTGTGTTGGCTTTTATTTCATAGCAAAACGAATTGGCTCTATGTTTACATATGTTGTTTAGTCACTAACTTGTGTCTGATTCTTTTGAGACCGCGTGGAGTCCTCTGTCCATGGGATTTCCCAGGCAAGAACACTGGAGTGGGTTGACATTTCCTTTTCCAGGGGATCCTCCCAATCCAGGGATTGAACCCACATTTCTTGTCTGGCAGGCAGATTCTTTACCACTGAGCCCCCAGTAAGCCCATGTATATACATATATCCCCTCCCTTTGGATTTGCCTTCCATTTAGGGCACAGCAGTGCATTAAGTAGAGTTTCCTGTGCTATACAATATGTTCTCATCAGTTGTCTATTTTATATATAGTATCAATAGTTTATGCACATAAATTTTTAAATTGAAGTATAGTTGATTTACAATTTTTCAGGTGTACTGCAAAGTGATTCAGTTATATATATGCACACACACAGAGTTTTTCAGATTCTTGCCATTGTAGACTATTACAAGGTACTGAAAATAGCACCCTTTCTTTATAGTAGGTCTTGTTGTTTATCTATTATATACAGTAGTATGTGTTAAATCTATCTTCTAATTAACATTTCTTTAGAGCTCTTCCCTGCTTTCTGCCCAGTTTACTTCATCCCAGTACAATTTGAGGTGCATTAGGAAACGCTGTTACAGTCACCTAAAAAAAGGTACACAGGGTCAAAGTATAAATGACCCTCTGTAAATCTTGAAGTAGACAGATGGAATCCCTCATGGAGACCAGGACTTACACATTCATCACACTTTCTCTTTACATCTGTCTTTTCCTGGACTACACTCCTCACAGACAAGGACCATGTTTCATTCTTGTGGCACTTGTCAGCAATCACACCCAGAACATAACAGATGCTCAACAAATGTTTGATGGATGAGTGGAGGAATCAGAAGGTACAAAATATTTTTTTTAATCTCTAGCAAACATGAGTTAAAGAGAAATTCCCTCATTTTCTAGCTGCTTAACCTTGGAAGAGTCTACCTCACGGAGATTCAAGTATCTCATTCATTAAAAAAAAATAAAAAATGACCCTTACTTTTATCATTGGATTATTATAAAGATTCATTAAAATGAAACACATGAAGTCCTTTGCAAACTGTGAAGTACCATATAAGACTTGGCTATTACTAACATCCACATAACCGGTAACTTGGACTACCAACGAAGGTCACGAACAAGGTCATCACGAGTTTTAGCAGCACGCGAACCAGTCCAGATCTATCACCCTGAGAACCTTGCACTAGGTCAGTATCATCCAAAATTGACAGACACTCCTGCTAAGCAACACAAAACTTAAAAGAAAAAGTAAAAAGGTATTTACTATAAGAAATGCATAAACCACACTGATTAGGACAAAGAAAGTATTAACTTCCCAAAAGTACTCATCAAAAATTTCATCTAGAAAAAAGTGGCACCTTAAGTTCCACTGGTTTCTGATATATGATGAAGGATGTTTCATTCAGCAGCTTTTTAAATCTCCAGATTTTCAAAAATTATCTAAGAGGATATTCACTGTCTAGTCACCTTTGTATGTCATTTAAAAATCCAAACTGGATTTTTTTAGAAATTTCTCACTGTTAAAATAGTATCACAACTCTATCTTCTTAAGTCTTATTATCATGAAAACTGGGTTCATTCCTTCATTGCTTTACATCCCTCTCAGAACAAATATGCAGTTACATTAAAACATCCTTTTCTAGCAAAAGACGTAATGACTATATTACAAGCAAAAACTAGATTTTTTTTAAGAATAAAGAAAGAAGGAATATCCTGCCTGGGATTCTCTGGATGATTATTGATAAGGAGAAATAAAAACAAAGAAAACATCATCCCAGTTCTTATGAAAGATATCTTGGCAAAAGATGATTTAGTCAAATACTGACTGAATACTGACAACCTGAATAAATGGATTTTTCCAAATTATGTATCACCTTCATATGATTCTAATCAGATGCTACAAAAAGCCAAAACACTGTGATTTGTAGTCAAGATTTGGGAAGTATTATGGAAACATTTGAATTTTTGGCTTATTCTTTCCATATGTCAATTACAGTGCAACTTTTCAACTTTAAAAGACCCATCTAAGATATCCTGGACTCTATTTTCTATTTTTGCTTTTAACATAACCAGCAATAGGTTTCCCTTTCAAAACAATCATTTCTCCCCTTCCCCTCCACTGCTACAGGTTCCATCCACCCTTCTCCAGCTACCACAATACCCTATAGAGGGGTCATTGTTTTGCAGAATGTCTTTCTTTAAAGAGCCTCTTGATGAAGGTAAAAGAGGAGAGTGAAAACCCTGGCTTAAAACTCAACATTCAAAAGACTAAGATCATGGCATCTGGTCCCATCACTTCATGGCAAATAAATGGGGAAACAATGGAAACAGTGACAGACTTTATTTTTGGGGGGCTCCAAAATCACTGTAGATGGAGAATGCAGCCATGAAATTAAAACATGCTTGCTCCTTGGAAGAAAAGCCATGTCCAATCTAGACAGCATATTAAAAAGCAGAGACATTACTTTGCCAACAAAGGTCCATTTAATCAAAGCTATGGTTTTTCCAGTAGTCATGTATGGATGTAAGAGTTGGACTATAAGGAAAGCTGAGCACTACAGAATTGATGCTTTTGAACTGTGGTGTTGGAAGAGACTCTTGAGAGTCCCTTGGACTGCAAAGAGATGATCCAACCAGTCCATCCTAAAGGAGGTCAGTCCTGAATACTCATTGGAAGGACTGATGCTGAAGCTGAAGTTCCAATACTTTGGCCACCTGATTCAAAGAACTGACTCATTTGAAAAGATGCTGATGCTGAGAAAGACTGAAGGAGGGAGGAGAAGGGGACGACAGAGGATGAGATGGTTGGATGGCATCACCGATTCGATGGACATGGGTTTGAGCAAGCTCTGGAGTCGGTGGTGGACAGGGAAGCCTGGAGTGCTGCACACATGGGGTCGCAAAGAGTCAGACACAACTGAGCAACTAAACTGAACTGAACAGAGTGCAGAGCACTCCTGATTAATCTACAATGGCCAGCTAGGGACAGCTTATCCAGCAATCATCAGAGCCCCCTTACCTGATCAACTGAGGAAAGAAGTTTCTTGTGCAGCCGAACATAAACTACTAGAAGCATCTCAAAGGTTTCATGACCTCTGAGTGGGCTTCCTTCCTAAAGTTTCCTTTACCCTGTGGTTACCTTATGTCTTTTATTAAAAATTATCCCTGACAGGAGCCCTTCCACAATGAATCGGCCAGAGAGGGAGGGTGGTGAGCTGAACATCAAAGTCTGTGTAATTTAAAACTCTATAGCCAAAGGAAATTACAAGAAAAGTGGAGCTGCAGCTCAAAAGCTGATTTTACAGAAACAATTTTTTTTAAGATACTATAATGCTCCTTCTTCCTGCGTTATTTAATAGTTTTGAGGTCTTTCTCTTTTCCCTTCTTCTGAAACAATCTCAGAAAAAAATCAGAAAAGATACAGTTATACAACTATGATAAATTATGAATCATTGAAAGTTGTTTTCTTCCAAATTAAAATAAAAAGGAGATAAACACAACAATTAAGCAAATGCCAGTCCTAGACAAGATAAAATTCAAAAAGGTATCTTTCAACTAGTACCAATAATCACTTGCACAATAATACATAGGCCTGCAAAAAACAGAATAATAACAAGGATAACAACTTATCTCCCACTAAAATTGACTATCAAATGTTTTAAATTATCCATTGCTTGGTTGAATTTATAAATTGGAGAAAGAAACGGCAACTCACTCCAGTATTCTTGCCTGGGAAATCCCATAGACAGAGGAGCCTGGCAGGTTACAGTCCATAGGGTCGCAGAGAGTCAGACACGACTTGGCGACTAAATAACAGTTGCTAGGCTGAATTTATAAATTAAGCTAGTGGTCACTGAATCACAGAATCAAACTGTTAGAAGCAAATATCATTTAAAAAGTAAGAATCATCATGTGTACTCCTATTTTTGAGGGAAAACCAATCAAATAAGAAGACAAAAGCTGCAAATGACCAAAGCAAAAAAATAGGAAAATAGAGGAAGTTTCAGGTATTTTGAAAATGAGTAAGAAGTTATCAATATTACTTGAGGAGTCAAATGTTTCAGAAATAATATTAGTATTCAAAAAGCAAATATGTCTGCCTAAAATTGAATAGGATTGACAATTCCATAATGCTGCTGGCAGAGAGGGGGCAAATTGAGTGAAAAAAAGCAGTAAAACAAAGAAAGAAAACAGATTTAAACATTTATGGTAGGGGTTCCCTGGTGGTTCAGTGGTAAAGACTCTGCCTGCCAAAGGAGTTCAGTTCAGTTCAGTCACTCAGTCATGTCCGACTCTTTGTGACCCCATGAATCACCAGGCCTCCCTGTTCATCACCAACTCCCAGAGTTCACCCAAACTCATGTGCATCAAGTCAGTGATGCCATCCAGCCATCTCATCCTCTGTCGTCCCCTTCTCCTCCTGCCCCCAGTCCCTCCCAGTATCCGGGTCTTTTCCAATGAGTCAACTCTTTGCATGAGGTGCCCAAAGTATTGGAGTTTCAGGCTCAGGCTCAGTCCTTCCAATGAATACCCAGGATTGGTCTCCTTTAGGACAGATTGGTTGGATCTCCTTGCAGTCCAAGGGACTTGCAAGAGTCTTCTCCAGCACCACAGTTCAAAAGCATCAATTCTTTAGTGCTCAGCTTTCTTCACAGTCCAACTTCTCACATCCATACATGACCACTGGAAAAACCATAGCCTTGACTAGACAGATCTTTGTTGGCAAAGTAATGTCTCTGCTTTTGAATATGCTATACAGTTTGGTCATAACTTTCCTTCCAGGGAGTAAGCGTTTTTTAATTTCATGGCTGCAGTCACCATCTGCAGTGACTTTGGAGTCCAAAAAAATGAAGTCTGATGGGACCAGATGCCATGATCTTCATTTTCTGAATGTTGAGCTTTAAGCCAACTTTTTCACTCTCCTCTTCTACTTTCATCAAGAGGCTTTTTAGTTCCTCTTCACTTTCTGCCATAAGGGTGGTGTCATCTGCATATCTGAGGTTATTGATATTTCTCCCAGCAATCTTGATTCCAGCTTGTGCTTCTTCCAGCCCAGCGTTTTTCATGATGTACTCTGCATTGTGGATGTGACTGGTGATAGAAGCAAGGTCCAATGCTGTAAAGACGAATATTGCATAGGAACCTGGAATGTCAGGTCCATGAATCAAGGCAAATTGGAAGTGGTCAAACAGGAGATGGTAAGAGTGAACATCAACATTCTAGGAATCAGCGAACTAAAATGGACTGGAATGGGTGAATTTAACTCAGATGACGATTATATCTACTACTGTGGGCAGGAATCCGTTAGAAGAAATGGAGTAGCCATCATGGTCAACAAGAGTCCAAAATGCAGTACTTGGATGCAATCTCAAAAACGACAGAATGATCTCTGTTCGTTTCCAAGGCAAACCATTCAATACCACGGTGATCCAAGCCTATGCCCCAACCAGTAACGCTGAAGAAGCTGAAGTTGAATGGTTCAATGAAGACATACAAGACCTTTTAGAACTAACACCCAAAAAAGATGTCCTTTTCATTATAGGGGACTGGAATGCAAAAGTAGGAAGTCAAGAAACACCTGGAGTAACAGGCAAATTTAGCCTTGTAATACAGAATGAAGCAGGGTAAAGGCTAATAGAGTTTTGCCAAGAGAACGCACTGGTCATAGCCAAAGGAAACTTGGGTTCAATTCCTGATCTGGGAAGATTCCA
Organism: Bison bison bison; assembly: GCF_000754665.1. NCBI lineage: Eukaryota > Metazoa > Chordata > Mammalia > Artiodactyla > Bovidae > Bison > Bison bison. The sequence continues at coordinate 3,573,284 of NW_011495024.1, read as the reverse complement.
CATGGCTTGGAGCAAATAAGCTCATGCTCCACAACTACTGAGCCTGTGCTCTAAAGCCTGGGAGCCACAACTACTGAGCCCAGGTGCTGCAAGTACTGAAGCCTGCACACCCTAAAGCCTGTATTCTGCAGTTAAGAGAAGCCACTGCAATGAGAAACCCACACAGAGCAAGTAGAGAGTAGCCCTTGCTTACCTCAACTAAAGAAAAGCCCAAGCAGCAACAAAACCACCTCAGAAAAAATCAGGAAAGACATGGTTATAGGACTATGATAAATTATGAATCATAGTTCATAAATACATAAAATAAACAGATATCCAGCATAACCAAAAATACATAAAGTTATATTAAAAAAAAAAAACAAAAAACTCTTGGTAAAGGGTCTGCTGCTGCTAAGTCGCTTCAGTGGTGTCTGACTCTGTGCGACCCCATAGGCCATCAGGCTCCACTGTCCCTGGGATTTTCCAGGCAAGAACACTGGAGCAGGTTGCCATTTCCTTCTCCAATGCATGAAAGTGAAGGGGCCTTTCACATTAAACACACTTCTGCGATCAAATAAAGGTCCAACAACTACTGATTGATAAACCTGTTTAAGAATCTATGAAGCAAAAGAGATATCCTCAATTAAAATTCATCTGCAGATTTTCTCTAATCAGCACTGCCCTTCTGCAACATTATCTCTATTGAGTTTCTCCTCCCACTTTAATACATTATTTAAGACTCTTCAATCACGACTTCCCTGGTGGTCCAGTGGTTAAGACTTCACCTTCCAATACAGGAGAGCGTGGGTTGATCATCTTGTTGGGAAACTAAGATCCCACATGCCTGGAGGCCAAAAACACAAAACATAAAACAGAAGCAATATTGTAACAAATTCAATAAAGACTTTGAAAATGGCCCACATTAAAAAAAAATCTTAAAAAAAAAAACAGACATCAAACCTGAGCCTGAGTTTGTAGAAAACATTTTTCAGAGCTCTGTGATTTCCATCTATTTAGATGCTTGAATGAAAATGAGCTTTCCCCTACACATGCTAACCCAACCGTTAGCATGTTCTTGGACCCTGACAAATCAGGAAATAGAGCTGAATTTTATTTCCACAGTAAAAGGTTCGTGTTTGCCTGCACAAGCTTATGTAGAAATCATAGAGCTGTTCAGTTCATGGTAAGCTCTGCCCTGACCAAGCTCCAAAGTCCAAAGAGAGACATTCCAACAGAACCAAACGGGCCTCTAAAGAGGCCAATCGTAACACAAACACAAGTTATCTTTCACAAGCGCTGACAAAACATGAAACACTGAGTGAATATATGATCCAGCAATCTAATTCCTGGGCATATATCCAGACAAAACTGTAATTCAGTAAGATACATGCACCCCAAAGTTCACTACAGCACTATTTATTATTCAAAAAGATGTATGTACCCCTATGTTCATAGCAGCACTGTTCACAAAAGCCAAGACATGGAAACAACCTAAATGCTCATTGGACAGATAAATAGATAAAGAAGAGGTGGTACATACATACAGTGGAATATTATTCAGCCATTAAAAGGAATATGCCATTTGCAGCAATGTGGACCTAGAGGTTATCATACTAAGCAAATAAGTCTGAAAGATACAGACAAATACTGTATGATATCACTTATATGCAGAATCTAAAATACAACACAAATGAACTTATCTATGAAAAAGAAACATTCACAGACATAAAGACTTGTGGTTGCCAAGAGAAAGTGGGGTAGGAAAGGCATGGATGTGGAGTTTGGGATTAAAAGGTGCAAACTATTATGTAGAGAATGGAGAAACAACAAGGGCCTAATGTAAAGAACAGGGGACGAGATTCAATGTCCTGTGATAAACCATAATGAAACAATGTGAAAAAGAATATATATATATATATATATTCAGCTATATCAGCTGAATCATTCTGCTGTACAGCAGAAATCAGCACATTATAAATCAACTATACTTCAATAGAATTTTTTAAAATTAATTTTTCAATAAAACCATGAATCCATTGGTTTTTATGAGACAAACATACTTTAAAAAGCCTTTGCTATAAATGGCTTTGAAAAAGGGAGTCTCTATTGGAACTAGTCAGATCAGACTGGAAACACTAAATGTGGAAAGATGATTTTTTTTCTAAATACCACCTTATGCATGAGCGTAAATGGGTGGTAACATTTTAGCAGAAGGGAGCGGCAATCTGTTGTTTGGACAGCCCAGTCATCACTGCCGCTTTTCTGGTGAGATGCTGATATTCCTCTTCGGAGGGACTTTCTTCTCCCAGACGCTCAGTCCAGGTGGTTGGGTAGAACTGATTCTGTCCTTTCTCGCCTCTGAGGGGCAGGGGGCACACGCATAACCAGGACCTTCCATCTTCCTAGTGACATGACCCAAGTTGGCACAGTGACACTCAATCCCAGCAATGGAACTCTTAGGAAGGAGACATCTCTATCTGCCAGAATCAAAGGTAGTAGAATATGGGCCTGGAGCTGCTGGTGACCATGCTGTCACCTCGTGGAAAAAAAAAACCTGTCTGCATACAAAGCCAACCAAGAAGAAAACAGAGCCAAGAAACAAGAGGATCCCTCGAAACAGTATCATTTGAATCCCTGGAAAGTGCTATGCTTGAATTTAAATCTACCCTGAACCTTTCAATAACATGAGTCAACAACACATCCCTCCTGTATTTTGACTAGAACCAGTGTGAGGGGGATTTCTGCACATACATCCCAAAGAGCTCCCCCAGGAACCTGAGTAAATCAATACTGCAAGGACAACACTAGAACGTGAAACTGGAAGCACTTCAAACTTTAAGCTTTTTCAATGAAAGGAAGTCATTTTCTGTAGGAAATTTCCATGGGGACCTTGTGCTGAAGTGATTTCCATGAGGTCACTACTCATCTTTAAGACGTCATGGTATTTATCTTCTTAAGCCCTTATGGCATTTAGTCGCTCAGTCGTGTCTGACTCTTCATGACCCCAGGGACTGTAGTCCACCAGTCTCCTCTGCCCATGGGATTCTCCAGGCAAGAATACTGGAGTGGGTTGCCATGCCCTCCTCCAGGGGATCTTCCCAACTGAGGGATTGAACCCAGGTCTCCAGCATTGCAGGGAGATTCTTTACGATCTGAGCCACCAGGAAAGCCCACACTTCACAGTAACAGGACAATGGTGACTTCACACTAGCAGCAGAACATCGAAGCTTCTCAAAAAATTCAAGACTCAAATTCTTTTTATGATACCAGAAAATTAAACCCCAGGTGAAAACAATGACTGGAAGAGGCAAAAACTTGTGACGTTTTTGTGTGCTGAAGCACTAATGGTAGCTTTAATGAGCAGGCAAATGATCTTCTCTAATGATAAAATCCTAAGAGAGAAAGAGAAAAATGTCCTTTTATCCAAACTCCCTCCCTCCAAGCTGGGAACATTTAAATCTTAATTATTCCTCAGAGTCCTTGCACTCATGCCGAGTACACCGATGATGAAAAAGTGACATGTTCTCATGACACATATACTACATTGTAGAGCAACAGCTAAGAAAAGAAAATTAAGAGCCTTGTTCAAGTGCACTGCTGCATGAGCACTGAATGCTGAGCACCTCCCGACTAGATACGCTCAGAAACATTTTTCAAAAGAATCAAAACACATATATTTCCATATATGGGTAAAAGTTCCCCCATCTTTTGCATTACAAATTTTTGCATTTATATATGTCTATTTGAAAGAGGAAGCAAGAGAAGCTTCACTGGGAAAAGTGTATTAGGTTGATGGTGACATGCCTACCTAATTGATTTAGATCCCTTTATTGTTATTTTCCCAATCAACTTACAGATGCTAGTCAGTAAGTTAGAGACTATCTCATTATCCAATTCAAAACAAAGTTGAACATTAATTGCAAAGGTCAGCTGCAAATATATTATAGATCCTTGGTGAATCACACGTCTGTGATCAACCTGCATATCCAGGGCAGCTACAAATCAAAATAACAGAACTCCAGTACAGCCCCTCTGGCCAATGGTTCCACAGTTCCTCCTACTGGAGAAGTTCAAGACCAGATGATCAAGAGAGAGATTAAAATCGTCAAAATTCGAATATCAGTATTTTCCCTCTCTGAACTACAGGGTCATCATAAAACCACAGGAAAAAAGGATACTCACAAGGCCTTCAACCGTTCCACTCCTACTTTTAGAAAAGGACCACACAAAAACATCTTAGACTGCAGATCTCCTCAAAATAATACCTCAAAGCACTCCATTCCATTTTCTACCACCAAAACTATCTTAAATTACTTAAACTCAATCTAAGTTCTTTCTGTCTTGTTGACTGCTCAAAGGATTTAAAAAAATTGCTGCCTGCTATCTTAATTATTGTATTGTTTCTTACTTTTAATACTGAAAAGAACCTCAGACTTCTTTTCTCTACCATTCACTATGCATGCAACCTTGGCTATATCATTGAATCTTCCTAGATCTAAATTTCCTCCTCTACAAAATAAAATATTAGGACAAATCTGAGATTCTTAAGGCTTTCCCTAAGTTAAAGTTCATCATGTAACTGTGGATTGATTATTGTTCCCTACACTCTGTTCTACCTCTTAAACACATGCCTCATTTGCATTTTTCCTAAATCCCTGACTCTTTCTTGCCAATCCCAAGGGAAAAAAATGATAATAATAAAGTAAAAAGAGTTCAATACAAGAAAACTTCAATGCTATTCAGTGATCTCCCAGGTCACAATAAACACCCCTGGAGAACAGGAGGTGAGCTAACTCAGCAAATAGTAAGCTTCTAAAACACAGCAGGTACATATCAGGGGTAATAATAGTCATCCCTTTGTCATTAGAAATAACTCTCTCCAATTTTTTTTTTTTTTTTTGGGAGCTTTGCTCTTCAACTGGATGAAAATACAGATGTTTCTAACATGTCTTAGCTTATGGTATGTGCCAGGTTTAAGTTCCAGAAATGAAGTACACAAAGAATTACTTTTTTATGAGATATACTGGGGAAGAGATCATTTCAAAAACCAATGATTTATGTAATAAAAACAATGTTTTATGGGAAAATATATAAACACAACCACTGATAGAGTGGATGCTTTAAGTGCAATACACAAAGGATTGCAGGTTAGGGTTATAGAGATTACTCCAAACATGAAATTCACCCAAAGATGAGCTGTTGAAGCAAAGAATTAAGTCAAGAAGTTCACAAAATGATGCAGGATGTCATTGATGTGGCTTGTATTATAAAAATAAGACCTTTAATATCTAGTAAAATCCTTTTAGTATTTTGCAATAAGCATATAGAGATTTAATTATTTTGTAATGAGATACAGAGATTTGATGGCTATCTTATGGCAAACTATTTTAATAATGTTGGGGAACTTAAAGATAAATTATTCATATTTTAAAAAAGGAAATATTTCAAACTTTCTATTTTTATAATGACAACTGGCTGTCAACAGTATGCTATACAACCAATTTTTTTTTTTTAACTTTTTTTTTTTTGTATTTTATTAAACCCTCAAATTTCTCCAATTTGTAAATGAGATTTTTGGTGTTTTATTGTTGTTGTTACTTTTGAAAATGGATGTGTGATAAGATGCTGTGGAGGAGAAGGAAGAACTTTGTGCACGTGAGATCATGGTAGTTCCTCAGAATATGCTGGAATGAATGAAGGGTTGAAAAAATTCCTAGTCCCAGAATTCAAAATAACACTGGGACAAAGGCAACTGTGTGCTGAACACCAAGGTTTATTTCACTCTCCCACTCAAATATACATATATACGACACACTAAAAGTTAGCATGTGCCAATTTAAATAATGGCACATCTATATCCCACCCTTTGCCCTAAAAACTATCTTAATGGAGCTGGTGCCCAGCCTTAAAGGATGACGGGGAAATAGCTCAGCAGTCTCTCATTCTCTTAGTCCCTTGTTACTTTGATGGCATCAATAATCATAACTTTGTTATCTTCACATCTGCTTGGGGAGCATCTATGTTCCAACTGCAGTAGCCAAACTCAAACTTTTCCAACTGTTTAAAAAACCAGACCATAAGTAGCTCACTCCACAATCTCTACTCGGAAGGAACTGTGCCCCAGTTCAGGTTATTCCGGGTTAATATCCAGGAACCACTTTGAGAAGCAGCTGTACAGTGGACAGAAACCATAAAACCAAGCAAGATAAAGAATCTGACTGCTGATGTCGAAATCATAAACTGCATGGACTCCATATGATCTTATCAGACACTCCCAAATCCACTTTTGGCACTGCTTCCAGGAGGTTTGATGTCATATCAAGAACAAATGTCCATCACCGACCAGGAGACAGTGAGTCAGGAAAGCCTAGATAGTGACTTCCATACAACACAAAGGGGCTTTGGCTAAAAGTAGGAAAACTCCTTGTGTTTACACAACAGCTCTCTAGAACCATTAATTCTGCATTTTGCAAATACTATACAAAGAGGAAAAGTCAACACATATGGACTGGGGTAGAGGAAAGAGATCTAATGGTAACATCTAATCCTTTATCAGTCAGAATTGTGGAGAGTATGCATGGGCTTCTAAATCAAGCCCTTTCAGAGAAGATACCAAGTGGACCCTGAATCTCAAGGAGGGCTAAGTAGTGCTTTCAACCACCTCTATCATTAAGAATAGAGAGGATATATTTTTCACAGCATCCATAAGCTACTTAAAAAATTAACGAGACTCTTGAGCATTTTTAAAAATTCACAAAACTAAGCTTCTTCATGATAGTGATGAACATCTACCTCAACTTTGAGTCCCCTACATTCACTCCAATTTCAAGAAATAAGTTGCTGTGGGTTAGTCAGTGTTGCTTGACGCAGGAGATGCAGGTTTGATCCCTGAGTCAGAAAGATCCCCTGGAGAAGGAAATGGCAACCCACTCCAGTATTCTAGACTGGGAAATCCCATGAAGAGAGGAGCCTGAATGGCTAGAGTCTATGGAGTCGCAAAAGAGTCAGTCATGACTTAGCAAATAAACAACAGTAATGTGCTGTGGAAAATTCTTCAAGAGAAGGGAATACCAGACCACCTGACCTGCCTCTTGAGAAATCTGTATGCAGGTCAGGAAGCAACAGTTAGAACTCAACATGGAACAACAGACTGGTTCAAATAGGAAAAGGAGTACATCAAGGCTGTATATTGTCACCCTGCTTATTTAACTTATATGCAGAGTACATCATGAGAAACGCTGGGCTGGATGAAGCACAAGCTGGAATCAAGATTGCCAGGAGAAATATCAATAACCTCAGATATGCAGATGACACCACCCTTATGGCAGAAAGTGAAGAGAAACTCAAAAGCCTCTTGATGAAAGTGGAAGAGGAGAGTGAAAAAGTTGGCTTAAAGCTCAACATTCAGAAAACGAAGATCATGGCATCTGGTCCCATAACTTCATGGGAAATAGATAGGGAAACACTGGAAACAGTGTCAAGACTTTATTTTTTTGGGCTCCAAAATCACTGCAAATGGTGACTGCAGCCATGAAATTAAAAGACGCTTACTCCTTGGAAGGAAAGTTGTGACCAACCTAGATAGCATATTCAAAAGCAGAGACATTACTTTGCCAACAAAGGTCCGTCTAGTCAAGGCTATGGTTTTTCCAGTGGTCATGTATGGATGTGAGAGTTGGACTGTGAAGAAGGCTGAGTGCAGAAGAATTGATGCTTTTGAACTGTGGTGTTGGAGAAGACTCTTGAGAGTCCCTTGGACTGCAAGGAGA
>NW_011495024.1:3555976-3565436 GCF_000754665.1 Bison bison bison | reverse complement strand
TGTGGTGTTGGAGAAGACTCTTGAGAGTCCCTTGGACTGCAAGGAGATCCAACCAGTCCATTCTGAAGGAGATCAGCCCTGGGATTTCTTTGGAAGGACTGATGCTAAAGCTGAAACTCCAATGCTTTGGCCACCTCATGCGAAGAGTTGACTTATTAGAAAAGACTCTGATGCTGGGAGAGATTGGGGGCAGGAGGAGAAGGGGACGACAGAAGATGAGATGGCTGGATGGCATCACTGACTCAATGGACGTGAATCTGAGTGAACTCCGGGAGTTGGTGATGGACAGGGAGGCCTGGCGTGCTGCGATTCATGGTGTCGCAAAGAGTCAGACACGACTGAGCGACTGAACTGAACTGAATGTGCTTATCAACGCACCTACCTACAGTTAGAACAGTCAATGGTTTAAAGAGTTATTAACACATTTAAACTGAAGTTTGCATTTGCAAAATTTCTAAACAGGTTACACTTAAAAGGGCATATCACTCCAAGGTATACTCTAAAATACATATGTAAATAAGATACGGTGTGTGTGGCATGTGTGTGTGTATATATAAAAAATGGAATATTAGCCATAGAAAATGAAATAATGCCATTTGCAAGCAGCATGGATGGACCTAGAGATTATCACAGTAAGTAAATCAGGGAGAGGAAGATAAATATACAGTATCACTTATATGCAGAATCTAAAAAATTATACAAATGAACTTATTCACAAAATAGAAACAAACACAGAAATCAAACTTACAATTACCATAGCGGATGGAGTGGGAGAGATAAATTAGGAATTTGGGATTAACATGTATGCAATACTATATATTAAAAAATAGGTAAATAAGGACCTACTATATAGCACTGGGAACTATGCTCAGTATCTTATAATAACCTATAATGGAGAAGAATCTGAGAAAAAGTAGACACAAAAGTATATGTATAACATAATCACTTTGCTATTCACCTGAAACTAACAAAACATTTTAAGTTAGTTGCAACTCAATACAAAATATATAGAGAATAGAAAAAAAATTTTAAGTATATAAAACTACCAAGATGGGAACGGCAAGACTAACAGCCATCACACTTGAGTAATGCTTCCACGTGCTAAGTTTTAGACAGGTAACATGAATAAAAATGCAGTAAAGATTAATCAGAAATTTATCCAATGGAAGGAGAGTACAGAAAGTCACCTAAAAAGGCTCCATCAGTAACTAATACAAAATCACTAAATAAGACCAATAGGGAAAAAAAAAGAAAAAAAGAAAAAAGCTCCTTATGTACCAAAATTATCATTTGTGTCATAAACTTCTTTCTCCACAAGTACAAAAAATTATGTTCAACCAATAGAGTTATACTCAGAAAAGGGAGAATTTCAAGATGTATAAAGCCATCTCGACCCTCTAAAAAAGTCCAAGTTCCAATCTAGTAATATGTTCTTACAGCATAAATAAGTACATTCGGGGTATTAAAATTAATTGGAGCCCACTCAAACAGTAATATACAGTATTCACAGGAATATTCACAGGGCTTCCCTGGTGGCTCAGTTGGTAAAGAATCTGTCTGCAATGCAGGAGACCGAAGTTCGATCCCTGGGTCAGGATGATCCCCTGGAGAAGGGAATGGCAACCCACTCCAGTATTGTCTGGAGAATTCAATGAACAGAGGAGCCTGGTGGGCTACAGTCCATGGAGCTGTGAAGAATCGGACACGACTGAGCAAATAACATACATACACACACACACAGGAATACAAGAATAATCTCAGAGCATTTCTTTTTAACACATGTGCCTTCCTAGCTGCAAGGTGGTGTTTTTCCAATCTTCACACTCTTCTGTAAGTTTCCTTCTTTCTCCTTCAATATCCTAGCCTGCCATGAAAGGTAAAGAAAAAAAAAAATGATTCATGGCTTACCCCAAACATACTGTGAATGATGCAGTAAATAAAAATGCCTTCTGTGTTGAAATACATCCAAAAACTATTTCCTATTATTCCAGCATTCAAAACTTTCTCGCCTCTCTTCAAATCTTCTCATGTACTATGGTCTGATGTGTCCCCAGAAAATTCACCCAACTACGCTGGCACGGGACATTGATCTCAGAATTCCAGCCTCCAATATCGTGAGAAATAAATGTCCGTGTTTATAAGCTACCCAGTGTGTGTTATTTTATTATGGCAGCCCAGATGGACTAAGATATCATATGGAATACAGAGGTTGCTACCTAAAATTAATTAGACCACATCTTGTTTGGCACCTCTTGCAGTAAATAGGCCTCATCACAGTATTAACCCACAGGAATCCCAAAGATGCTAAGAAATTGGTCCACCACCACCTGGATCCTTGGCAAAAGAAATAGGTATTGATGGTGGCTCCTTTGAAAAAGTCAAGGGAAACAAGACTGGTGAGAGGGGGATATCCTTCACAGTCCAGTGGTTAAGACTCCTCGCTTCCAATGCAAGGGGTCAGAGAACTAAGATCCCACGTGTAGTGCAGCACAGCCAAGAAAATATTTTTTTAGTTGAAGAAGAAAAGATTAGTGGGAGCTACAAAGACTGAATGACATGTAACTACTAACTTAGGCCATGACCACGATGTTAATGACACAAGCCTCATGCGGGACACTTAGGTCTGTGTTGCTTGGCTGTGCATTCTCCTAGTGCCACACACATCACCCTTCACTGGGCAACATGGAGAACCGCTTTCTGTACTTATAACCTCATACTATATTCTGTAGAGATCAACAAAGTTTCAGCCTCAGGGGAAATTTATATGGGTAAAACAAAAAGGTATGATATTAATTAATTAACCATTTCCACTCCCTAGTGCTAATAACAGGTTCTCCAACATGAACTCACAAATATTTCATCAACATGAATTATATTTGTTCAAGAAGTTTTAAAAAGCACTCATTCACTTTACCCACTGCTGTTCAGAAAGGCATTTAACTGGCTTAAAAAATAAGCAGGAAAAAGCAGATTTTAAAAATGACCAATATATACAATTCTTTGCTTTTTTTTTAATATAAATCTGATTAGAGACAAAACAATTCTATCAGCCACATAAACAAATCTCATAATCCCCAATCATTATGTTAAAATCAAGTTCATCTTAAAATTACCATGGATTTAACTTGTGTACAAAGAAAACCAAGTGTGCCCTAAATTAAAATCAATCATAATTTTTGGAGCAGCTTTTAAAAAATAAAAACATCTCAGTAAACAATTGACTTATATTAAGCCAACCATCAGAAGTAGGACTAAATCCACATTTGGTATAAAAATAAGCTCGCTTTTTAAAAGCTGAGTATGTCTCTACTTTGAATGACAATTCCTTAAAAATATGTCCATTTGGAAAAAAAAAAAGTAAGTATAATTCTGAGAGGCTTCTTTATTAACTTCAAGTGACTATAGGTTGCTGCTTTTATTGTATTTTCTAAAGCTATTTGCTGTTACATGATTTGATAAGTCTAAAACTACAATTGTGATTTATAGAGGAGAGATTTAAGTTAACACACTCAAATAAATCAAGTTGTATTAAGGATAATATCAGAAATATTTATTTTAAAAGGTTTTGAACCCATCACTAAGGTTACATTTCCCCTCTCTCTGCTTATGCCAACCACAATTTAAGTTTGATTTTATTCAATTCAGTTTTTCATTTGGCCTAAATAAAAGACAGTTGCTTTTTATGATTAGTTTCAGTTATTTTTCTTAGAGCAATATAACATTTCAACATTTTGTCTACCTATAAAATTAACAAAATATATTAAGACACTAAAGAAAGGATCTAGATTGCATTGTCCAGGCAGAGGGCAGAGCTGTATAAAAAATGAAAGGTATCTTGCTAGACTACTCCTCTTATATATAAGAAAAGAGAGATGGCACTGGGGAAAGTGCTCTGTGACACCCAGCAAGTTCATCATTTGCCCGGTGTGTGGGATGCAGAAATGGTGATTAGGTTTGGAACCCATGGACGTACACCGAGGCACTTCAGTTTACATGATAAGGCTTAGCCATAAGAAAGAAAGAAATAATACCATTTGAAGCAACATAGACAACCTAGAGATTATCATACTAAGTGATGTAAGTCAAAAAAGAAAAACAAATATCATATGTTAATTCATCTATTTGGAATCTAAAAAAAAAAAAATGGTATAGAGGATCTTATTTGCAAAGCAGAAATAGAGACACAGATCTAACTGTAATGTTAATTTTTTGCTAGATTCCAGACTTGATCAACTCATATCTCTAACATTAGAGGACATCCCTTTCTCACCATTCCAGAGGATTCTCCTTGACCAGATGCTACTGACTGGGTGTACTCAGAGACCCAAACACAGAAACCACCTGAGAAGGTGCAAAGAAAACCAAAGCTCTCACTGACGATGCAACAGAGAATAAGCACATGTTCTGAAATCATTAGGACCTCTGAAAGCATGGCACAGTGGTTAACAGTGAAATATCTACAGCTTCAATGCTATACTTGAATCCCTCTTTGCCAATTATAAAACTGAGGGCAAATTTCTTAACTTCTCTGGGCCTCAGTTTCCTCACCTGTCAAACGGGGATAACAATAGCAATTCTTATGATTATTAATATATGCAAACAGAAAGAATAATGTCTGAACACAAGCTAAGTAAATGTTAGCTATTACTGATACTACCATTTTTCTTATTTCTTTTTCACCATTATTACTATTTTCATCACAAGATAAGACTTGAGAAGAAGTACTCATCCATGACAGGTTAGATTACATTTTGTAAGTTCATATCTGTAGTAGAACTCCAAGAAAAAAATGAACTCTGATGAACTTGACTAAAAAAAACATTTGTGCCTTACAACAAGAAGGCTTTCTTGTACCTCAGATGGTAAAGAATCTGCCTGCAATGCAGGAGACCTAGTTTCAATCCCTGGGTCAGGAAGATCCCCTGGAGGAGGAAAGGGCAACCCACTCCAGTATTCCTGCCTGGAGAATTGCACGGGCAAAGAAGCCTGGCGGGCTACAATCCATGGGGCTGCAAAGAGTTGGACACGACTGAGTGACTATCATACACAAACACACACACAAGAGTACACCATTTGATACACACAAAATTCTTTGCATTTCTGTTTTGTTTACTTGTGTGTCTACTCTTGTCTTTTGTGTCAGTAACTGCTCCTCAGTGGCTACCCAAATTTGTGATGTGGGTGAATCTGCCTGATGATAGACTGATAGGGGCAAATCTGTGGTGTGGCCAATTTTTTTCTGGAAGACAGAAGAAAAGTCACACGTACATCCTTTGCTCAGGGTTTTTATGACCCGAGACAAGTTACTTCTCTCTATTACATACTGTAAGAAAATAGCAGGGGAAAAGTAAATTTTGTTACTTGACTCACCAGAGTACATCTTAACTGACCAAATGTGCCTACAGCTAAAATATGAACTCCGAGAAGAAAGTTAGGTTCTCAAAGACCTTTCATCTTATTAGGAACCAAAATGGACTTTATGCCTTAACTTAGCATTATTCAGGAACGCAGGAGACATTAGAGCCCTGTAAATGGGCTCAGATGAATCACCAGCACTGGACTTTAGGACACAGGTTATCTTAAGGGGTCAATTTGCTCTGGCAGCAAGCACCCAAAACCTAGGGTCAGATGGAAGATAGGCAGATAGGCAGCACAGAGACATCCCATTTATAGAAAAGCACAGAGTGTTTTGAGTTACTTTTGGAAAAGTTAATCCACTCTGTCCTCATGAGACAAGGCACATGCCAGAGGTTCTAAAATTCTCATCTTCTAATCTAGAGAAATGGGTGCTATAAACAGAGGATTAAGCAAAATGTTGAACGCTGTGGATATTTTCATTTTCTTAATTTTTGTCTATTATTATACTATAGTTCTCGCCAAACCTGTATCATTTTTTTAAGGTTAAAATATATATATTTTTTAATATAAATTTATTTATTTTAATTGGAGGCTAATTACTTTACAGTTTTGTATTGGTGTGGCCATACATTGACATGAATCCACCATGGATGTACATGTGTTCCCCATCCTGAAGCCCCCTCCCACCTACCTCCCCATCCCATCCCTCTGGGACATGCCAGTGCACCAGCCCTGAGCACCCTGTATCCTGCATCAAACCTGGATTGGCGATTCATTTCACATATGATCTTTTACATGTTTCAATGCCATTCTCCCAAATCTTCCCACCCTCGCCCTCTCCCACAGAGTCCAAAAGACTGTTCTATACATCTGTGTCTCTTTTGCTGTCTCGCATACAGGGTTATCGTTACCATCTTTCTAAATTCCATATATATGCGTTAGTATACTGTATTGGTGTTTTTCCTTCTGGCTTACTTCACTCTGTATAATAGGCTCCAGTTTCATCCACCTCATTAGAACGGATTCAAATGTATTCTTCTTAATGGCTGAGTAATACTCCATTGTGTATATGTACCACAGCTTTCTTATCCATTCATCTGCTGATGGACATCTAGATTGCTTCCATGTCCTGGCTATTATAAACAGTGCTGCGATGAACATTGGGGTACACGTGTCTCTTTTGATTCTGGTTTCGTCAGTGTGTATGCCCAGCAGTGGGATTGCTGGGTCATACGGCAGTTCTATTTCCAGTTTTTTAAGGAATCTCCACACTGTTCTCCATAGTGGCTGTACTAGTTTGCATTCCCACCAACAGTGTAAGAGGGTTCCCTTTTCTCTACACCCTCTCCAGGACTTATTGTTTGAAGACTTTTGGATTGCAGCCATTCTGACTGGTGTGACATGGTACCTCATTATGGTTTTGATTTGCATTTCTCTGATAATGAGTGATCATGAGCATTTTTTCATGTGTTTGTTAGCCATCTGTATGTCTTCTTTGGAGAACTGTCGGTTTAGTTCTTGAGCTCATTTTTTGATTGGGTCGTTTATTTTTCTGGAATTGAGCTACTTAGAGTAAGGACAGGGCCTGAATGCCCCCAGGGCAATCTGAGGGAACTAACTTCAGATAGCAAACCTGTTTCATTTTAAACCAACTTGTACATGTAAAAAAGGAAGACCTTAAGTAAAATGTTGACCAGAAGTAATACAGACAAGCCTACCTTTTTATTTATCCTGAAAACAATAATTTCAAGTACGCATATCACAAGTATCATTAAAACCTTAAATATAGACTGAAAACCTCAAGGAAGAAGAAAAACATTTCTTTGGAGAGTACTACCAAATATCTGAGGAAAGAGAAGATAGATATAGCCAAAAGAAAGAACTCCAGATAGAAAAAATAAGAGGTATAAGTATGTTTCAAGAACGATAACATTTACAGCAGCTCTCTGGATTATTTTTACACCAACATATCCACTGGCCCTAAACTTCCATTTTGATATGTTCTGGAAAATGACACAAAATGTCACATGAATGTAATAGTCCCAGGATAAAACAGTCACACAGGTCTTACTATAGCTACTTCAGTTAAGTTCAGTTGCTCAGTCGTGTCTGACACTTTGCAATCCCATGAACTGTAGCACATCAGGCTTCCCTGTCCATAACCAACACCCGGAGCTTACTCAAACTCATGTGCATCAAGTTATTGATGCCATCCAACCATCTCATCCTCCACCGTCCCCTTCTCCTCTCACCTTCAATCTTTCACAGCATCAGGGTCTTTTCAAACAAGTCAGTGCTTCGCATCAAGTGGCCAAAGTGTTAAGAGTTTCAGTTTCAGCATCAGTCCTTCCAGTGAACATCCGGGACTCATTTCCTTTAGGATAGACTGATAGGATCTCCTTGCAGTCCAAGGGACTCTCAAGAGTCTTCAACACCACAGTTCAAAAGCATCAATTCTTCAGCTTTCTTTATAGTCCAACTCTCATATCCATACATGACTACTGTAAAAACCATAGCCTTGACTAGATGGACTTTTGTTGCCAAAGTAACATCTCTGCTTTTTAATATGCTGTCTAGCTTGGTCATAACTTTTCTTCCATGGAGAAAGCATCTTTTAACTTCATGGTGGCAGTCATCATCTGCAGTGATTTTGGAGCCCCAAAAAATAAAGTCAGCCACTGTTTCAACTGTCTCCCTATCTATTTGCCATAAAGTGATGGGACTGGATGCCATGATCTTCGTTTTCTGAATGTTGAGCTTTAAATCAACTTTTTCACTCTCCTCCTTCACTTTCATAAAAAGGTTCTTTTGTTCTTCTTCACTTTCTGCCATAAGGGTGGTGTCATCTGCATATCTGAGGTTATTGATATTTCTCCCGGCAATCTTGATTCCAGCTTGTGTTTCATCCAGTGTGGCATTTTGCATAATGTAAACTACATTAAGTTAAATAAGCGGGGTGCAAATATACAGCCTTGATGTACTCCTTTCCTGATTTGGAACCAATCCGTTGTTCCATGTCTGGTTCTAACTGTTGCTTCCTGACTTGCATGCAGATTTCTCAGGAGGCAGGTAAGGTGGTCTGGTATTCCCATCTCTTGAAGAATTTTCCAGTTTGCTGTAATCCACACAGTCAAAGGCTTTAGTGTAGTAAAGAAAGCAGAAATAGATGTTTTCTGAAACATTCTTGCTTTCTCGATGACCCAATGGAAGTTGGCAATTTGATCTTGGCTCCTCTGCCTTTTCTAAATCCAGCTTGAACATGTGGAAGTTCACGATTCATGTACTGAAGCTTGGCTTGGAGAATTTTGAGCATTAATTTGCTAGCGTGTAACAAGAGTGCTATCGTGCGGTAGTTTGAGCACTCTTTGGCGTTGTCTTTCTTTAGGATTGGAATGAAAGTTGACCTTTTCCAGTCCTGTGGCCACGGCTGAGTTTTCCAGATTTGCTGGCATATTGAAAGCAGCACTTTCCCAGCATCATCTTTAAGGATTTGAAATAGCTCAACTGGAATCCCATCACCTCCACTAGCTTTGTTCATAGTAATGCTTCCTAAGGCCCACTTGACTTCACATTCCAGGATGTCTGGCTTTAGGTGAGTGATCACACCTTCGTGGTTATCTGGGTCATGAAGATTTTTTTTGTAGTTCTTTGGTGTATTCTTGCCACCTCTTCATATATTCTCCTTCTATTAGGTCCATGTCATTTCTGTTCTTTATTGTGCCCATCTTTGCATGAATGTTTCCTTGGTATCTCTAATTTTCTTGAAGAGATCTCTAGTTTTTCCCATTCTATTGTTCTCCTCTATTTCTTTGCATTGATCACAGATCAAATGTCAAAGAATGTTCAAACCATGGCACAATTGCACTCATCTCAGATGCTAGTAAAGTAATGCTCAAAATTCTTCAAGCCAGGCTTCAGCAATACGTGAACCGTGAACTTCCAGATGTTCAAGCTGGTTTTAGAAAAGGCAGAAGAACCAGAGATCATATTGCCAACATCTGCTGGATCATCAAAAAAGAGAGTTCCAGAGAAACATCTATTTCTGCTTTACTGACTAAGTCAAAGCCTTTGACTGTGTGGATCACAATAAAGTGTGGAAAAT
>NW_011495024.1:3551749-3555876 GCF_000754665.1 Bison bison bison | reverse complement strand
AAGAAACATAAGCTGGAATTAAGTTTGCTGGGAGAAATATCAATAACCTCAGATATGCAAATGACACCACCCTTATGGCAGAAAGTGAAGAAGAACAAAAGAGCCTCTTGATGAAAGTGAAAGAGGAGAGTGAAAAAGTTGGTTTAAAGCTCAACATTCAGAAAACTAAGATCATGGTATCCAGTCCCATCACTTCATGGCAAATAGATGGGGAAACAGTGGCTGACTTTACTTTTGGGGGCTCCAAAATCACTGCAGATGGTGACTGCAGCCATGAAATTAAAAGATGCTTACTCCTTGGAAGGAAAGTTATGACCAACCTACATAGCATATTAAAAAGTAGAGACATTACTTTGACAACAAGGTCCATCTAGTCAAGGCTATGGTTTTTCCAGTGATCATGTATGGATGTGAGAGTTGGACTATAAAGAAAGCTGAGTACTAAAGAATTGATGCTTTTGAACTGTTTGGAGAAGCCTCTTGAGAGTCCCTTGGACTGCAAGGAGATCCAACCAGTCCATCCTAAAGGAGATCAGTCCTGGGTGTTCATTGTATGGACTGAGGTTGAAGCTGAAAGTCCAATACTTTGGTCACCTCATGCGAAGAGTTGACTCATTTGAAAAGACCCTGATGCTGGGAAAGATTGGGGGCAGAAGGACAAGGGGATGACAGAGGATGAGATGGTTGGATGGCATCACCGACTCAATGGACATAGGTTTGGGTGGACTCTGGGAGTTGGTTATGGGCAGGGAGGCCTGGCGTGCTGCAGTTCATGGGGTCGCAAAAAGTCGGACATGACTGAGTGACTGAACTGAACTGATCACTGAGAAAGGCTTTCTTATCTCTCCTTGCTATTCTTTGGAACTCTGCATTCAAATGAGTATATCTTTCCTTTTCTCATTTGCCTGTAGCTACTTAGCCTCCCTTTTCTATGATTCCTACCAATGGTTATTTGTAAACCTCTCACACTGTCTGCTCTGGAGCAAGCTGTTGCTTACATTTCAAGCATCTGTCTTACCCAAAAAACAGAACAAACAACAACAACAAAAACCCACAAGTAGGGTGCCTAACGTTCAATTAAAATGTCACTTATAAAATGGAACACATAATTCCCCCAGGGTCCAGGCTGAAATGGCAGGTACTGACTCGCTGACATGGAAAAGAAAACCCATGTCTGTGCTGAACTTGACCACCACCCAGAAAAGGTCACTTCAATGAGCTACTTGAAAAACACATAAAAGCATCTCCTTCCTTGTTAAATACACAAATGCTTTATATGTGTTTAAATCAAGAAATAGGTAAAGTACCAGCTACTGATTCTACATAAGAATATTTATCTACTAAAATGAACAGTAAAGGATTTTCCTATTTAAACATGGGGAGGGAGGAGGGAGGAGGATTCAGGATGGGGAACACATGTATACCTGTGTCGGATTCATTTTGATATTTGGCAAAACTAATACAATTATGTAAAGTTTAAAAATAAAATAAAATTTTAAAAAAATAGAAAAAAAAAAAAAAAACAATTGATAGTGTAACATACCTAAATCAATATAGGTGTTATCAGCAAAATGTATGGGATGGCCAGAATTTTCCCAGGATTTTCCATGCCCTTCTCTTTCTAAATCGTATGTTTCTGGTATAGACTAGCTCTATTGCTTTTTAAACTTGCCTCTGAATCTACAATTATCTTAAAAATAAAACCTGGATTACAAATAAATCAATCAATCACATTTTCTCCCATCATCATAATACCTATAAAGTATACTGTGTAAGAAATGCCATGGCTGTGACCGAAGCAAAGTCAAATTGTTATTTCTACTACTATTTTCTTTAAAAAAAAATATATCACCCTTCTTCTTGCACATCTCATAAGCTAAACATCTTAAGTGAGCAAAAGTGAGCTTTTGTTTTACTGTTTCATCAAATCAAGTCTTTCATTCAAGTCTTTCACTGAACAAAATAATAATAAATGAATATTTTTCCAGTAAAGCAATGCGTTTAAAGACTATAAATGTGCAAGATATTTATGTTAGCATGGAGGCATATCTCCAATGTTGATGAATGAAAGAGATAAGCAGACTAATTCACTGGACCACTTTCAAATGCTGAGAATGGTTTTGTCCTCTGAGGTGGTTTCTCCAACCACTACTTCTTGATAATATTCACTAGATGCATTTCTTCAACTATAAAGGACTGAAGATATTGCATATGGAATATACAGTACAGTGCAGGACACAACTGGTGTTCAATAGTACATAATCAATCATACATGCTATGCAGCACATAATCACAGTTGTAAGCACAGACACACATATGGGGCAGGTATGTCCTGGATCTGCTGCTCAGCACAATGCTTTCCACGTGGCAGGTCTCAAAAGATAACTCTTGAGTAAATGGAAAATAGAGATTCCAAGATTGTTTAAAATCACACAGTTTTAAGAAACTAAGCATAAGTAGCGACTGGAACTTATGGCCCTGGTCTCCTGATTCTTCACACTCACGGTGAGTCCTTGTTCTGATGCTGGCCTTTGGTGCCTGGCTCATTTAACAACTGTGTGAGGTAGGTGCTGTTTATATGTGAGAAAATTTATACGTGAGAAAATAAAAGCTGAGAAAGGAGATAAACATCTCTTCCCTCCTTTTGCCGTTCTACAAGATCTCATTTTTGTGCAGGTATTTCTGTGTCTCAAGGGGTCACCCTACTCCGAGGTGCAGAGATTGTTTTCACCTTGTCAGAAATTATTACAGAAACAGGCACTGGACCATGTTCTGGTTGAAGAGATCTAAGAGAAATGTCTTTGGGAAAAGGATTCTGGGAAAATGTTCTGCTCTATCAGGAAAGGGTCACAAGATGAAATGGTCTTTTTTCTTCCTCTGGTCATTGTCACATCTGGATATGATGCCCAGCAGTCCTGCAGCCAACTTGCTATGAGTTAATAAATAGGCTAACATCAAGTATGGCAGATGAGAGATGGACTACCTGGATCAACCAACTCTCAACGGGCTTGATCTGTGGATTTCACTTAGTAATTCCCTTTGGTATAAGGTATTTGAAAATAAGGTCTCTTACTTGTAGCCAAAAGCACCCCCAAGTGTCTCCTGCCCAAAGTTAGACAGCACCCCATTCACACTCAGGTCTCTCTGAAGCCCTGGTTTGTTCCATTAGTGTTACACTTCACTGGATGGTGTGCCCCACCCAGAGTTCATGAGACAAGAAAGCACTATGTGACTGGTCCCTTCTAGATAGTTCACATACATTATGTAATTTCATCCCCATAGCCTAGCCTTTGAATCTAGGGCTCAAATACCAAATTCACCATCATGAATTGCCTTTTGCAGAAGGCTAGATTTTACTAAAGTAGAAAAAAATTTATTTTAAGAAGCCATCAGTTGTATCAGAAGCCTTGACTTGCAAACCATGGCAGAAGGAAATTGTGCTTAGGAAGTGAAATCTGTAACATTTTGGGTAAGTTATTCAACCTCCTGGAGCCTGCATTTCCTCACCCATAGAATGCCTTCCTGGAGAAGCTCATATGAGACAGCAAGTGTTCAATACACAAAAAATACTCTTAGTTAACAGCCCTCCTGCATATAGGTTTCTCAAGAGGCATGTCAGGTGGTCTGGTACTCCCATCTCTTTCAGAATTGTCCACAGTTTATTGTGATCCACACAGTCAAAGGCTTTGGCATAGTCAATAAAGCAGAAATAGATGTTTTTCAACAGTTAGAACTGGACATGGAACAATAGACTGGTTCCAAATATGAAAAGGAGTACACCAAGGCTGTATATTGTCACCCTGCTTATTTAACTTATATGCAGAGTACATTATGAGAAACGCTGGGCTGGAAGAAACACAAGCTGAAATCAAGATTGCCGGGAGAAATATCAGTAACCTCACATATGCAGATGACACCACCTTTATGGCAGAAAGTGAAAAGGAACTCAAAAGCCTCTTGATGAAAGTGAAAGTGGAGAGTGAAAAAGTTGGCTTAAAGCTCAACATTCAGAAAACTAAGATCATGGCATCTTGTCCCATCACTTCATGGGAAATAGATGGGGAAACAGTGGAAAAAGCATCAGACTTTATTTTGGGGGGCTCCAAAACCACTGCAGATGGTGATTG
>NW_011495024.1:3545746-3551649 GCF_000754665.1 Bison bison bison | reverse complement strand
CAGCCTTGGAAGGAAAGTTATGACCAACCTAGATAGCATATTAAAAAGCAGAGACATTACTTTGCCAACAAAGGTCCGTCTAGTCAAGGCTATGGTTTTTCCAGTGGTCATGTATGGATGTGAGAATTGAACTATAAAGAAAACTGAGCACCGAAGAATTGATGCTTTTGAACTGTGGTGTTGGAGAAGACTGTTGAGAGTCCTTGGACTGCAAGGAGATCCAATCATTTCATCCTAAAGGAGATCAGTCCTGGGTGTTCTCTGGAAGGACTGATGCTAAAGCTGAAACTCCAGTACTTTGGCCACCTCATGCAAAGAGTTGACTCATTGGAAAAGACTCTGATGCTGGGAGGGATTGAGGGCAAGAGGAGAAGGGGACGACAGAGGATGAGATGACTGGATGGAATCACCAATTTGATGCATGTGAGTTTGAGTGAACTCCAGGAGTTGGTGATGGACAGGGAGGCCTGGCGTGCTGCAATTCATGGGGTCGCAAAGAGTCAGCCACGACTGAGTGACTGAACTGAACTGAACAATCCTCCTGAATCTATCCATAGTAGCATTGGAAAAGAATCCATGAGCAGGGAAACCTCTGAGTGGTTACTTGTTAATCCTGTAAACATAATCAATAAATCACAGTTTTCATTCAGCAAGGGTTCCTCTTACTGTTTATCCACCATCAAAATGAAAAATAACCCTTAATAATCTATAATCTTATTTATCTTTTGAGAGATGACAGAGAATTCTTAAACCCTATTGATGTTTCCTCAATGGAAGAACAAAGATGAAAAATGAATGTGTAACAAAAAAATCCAACCAGCTTCTAAATAGCTTCGAAATATTAATAGGAGAGTCACCCTGCATATCCAGATACAGATTTCATAGGCGATCAAGTTATTAGTCACTAAGTGATTTTAAATTCTGCCATTAATTACCTTTCCCCCATTAACTATTATTTCACATTCTGAACCCCACAGTAACAAGCCCTCTGAGCCAAACCAACACAGTGAAGTCTCTGTATGCAGACCACCAGTCTCAAAGTAAAAATGCCTTCTCTCCCTCAGCAGGTACTCATGGTGCCTCAGAGAGAACAGAGGTCTCCTCCAATGGGCACAGGGGAATGGCAGTCAGCACTCCCTGTCCCCATTTAATCATACATGCACGTTCAGTCATTCAGCTGTGTCCTTCTGCTACCCTATGGATTGCAGCCCACCAGGCTCCTCTGTACATGAGATTTTCCAGGCAAGAATACTGGCGTGGGTTGCCAGACACTGCTTAAGTACCAATACTGTGCAACTCTATCAACTCAGTGTTCTTATTATTCCCATTTGACAGAGAATAAAACAGAGGCACAGAGCAATTACAAGGCCAGTGTTGCATGGTTAGTATGTAGTATGTAGCCAGGATTCAAGACCAGGCCAACTGACACCAAAACCTCAACTTTAAATGACTGCCCCCTTGGTAACAACTAGTCAGTATCCCAAACTCAATCTTCCCATCACTTAAGGTACATTTCACTTTCCATCTGCTGTCTTAAAAATGTATCTTTTTGACTCTTAACATCAAAAGGACAAGTAGCTCAACAAGTCACCTGAAGCCTGAATCGCCAAACGGGAAAAGGTTTGTGTTTTTATTTAAGTATAGTTGATTTACAATGTTATGTTAGTTTCTGGTGTATAGCAAAGTGATTCAGTTATAGATATATGTCTGTGTGTGTGCTCTTTCTCATATTCTTGTCCATGATGTTTTATCACAGGATACTGAATATAGCTTTCTGTGCTACACAGTAGACTTTTGTTTATCCATCCTATATATACGCTGCTGCTGCTAAGTTGCTTCAGTCGTGTCCAACTCTGTGCGACTCCACAGACGGCAGCTCACCAGGCTCCCCCGTCCCTGGGATTCTCCAGGCAAGAACACTGGAGTGGGTTGCCATTTCCTTCTCCAATGCATGAAAGTGAAAAGTGAAAGTGAAGTCGCTCAGTCATGTCCGACTCTTAGCGACCCCATGGACTGCAGCCCACGAGGCTCCTCCATCCATGGGATTTTCCAGGCAAGAGTACTGGAGTAGGTTACCATTGCCTTCTCCATATATATATATATATATATGCTAATTTGCACCAAAAAGTTTTATTATAATGTCACCAGGAACTAGCAACACACAGAACAGAGAAAGAGAGCAAAAGATCACCAAACATTTCTTTGAAAGAAAAACCAAGCATATAAGACACATCAGTGTTGGACTGAAGATGACCTTTTTAAGGTCACTTCTCTGCTCAGGATGCTCAGTGAATTGCCAGTCAAGTTCCCCACCCCATTGGGGAAGGCTCCCCCAGGGTAAGGAGCCTCCCTGGACAGAGGTGCAAGAAGCCTTATTCCACCAGCCCACTGTAACAACTCTACTTCCTATTAGAGACTAAATACTATACTATCCAGTAGGGAATTTCAGGTACCCTGAAGGAGCAGGAGAGAGGTAAGATAGAGTCCTCCACTTTCACAAACAGTAAGTAAATACCCACTGTGCACAACGCATTAGGCCACCAAACACTGGGCTTGCGCTATGCCGAAGCCTAGAGTAAATGCTTCAAATTACAGTATCTGAATAATATACTGAATTCATTACAAGTTTTAAAACATAATCAATTTAACCCCAGCACCAGGTTTATAATCTTTATTTTTCTAGGTTATATTTTAGATTCCTAAAGTATTTTACCATTTTATTGATTTTTTTAAATAAGCAGAGAAATTTTTGTTTTGAAAGCTAATAGTCAAGGATAAATTTGCATTTAATGTACCTACTGAAACAGGTGTATACTTGGAAAAGACTGAATTCACAGTAATTCACATGTCATATGAAATCTAAATTCCATCTATAAATCAAAAAAGTCTTCCAAAATCAAAAGGGAATTTAAAGGCAAGATGTTCTAAAGTATGATCTTACTGGACTAATAATTTTCAGCCCATGTGTTGTTACAGGATTTGTATTGAGGATGATATAATTTGTTAAATACTTTTAATTTATATTTAACTTGAAATACTAGCTTATTAACTTGCACGAACTGGAGTGCCAATAATACTATTATGAGATGACATAGGGACAGGTCCAAATTTTTAATTCCTTAAATTTTATGACCTAACACAATCTTAAAAATATAATTACTAGAATATATTCAGAGGATTCTCAAGGAACAATCTGTAAAGTTCAGTCCATATTTGTACTAAAATGTTACTCTATAATGTTGCCACTATGGAGAACTGCATGTAAGTTCCTTAAAAAACTAAAAATAGAATTACTATATGATTCTGCAATCCCACTCCTGGGCGTATATCCAGAGAAAACTCTAGTATGAAAAGATAGATGCCTCTCAATGTTCACAGCAGCACTAATAGCCAAGACATGGAAACAATCTAAATGTCCATCAACAGGTAAGTGGATAAAGAAGGTGTGGTACATGTACACAATGAAATATTACTTAGCCGTAAGAAAGAATGAAATAATGCCATAATAATGCAGCAACACGGATACACCTAGAGATTATCATACTAAGTGTAGTCAGTCAGACAAAGACGTATACTATACGATATCACTTATTTGTGGAATCTTTAAAAATTAAACAAGTAAACTTAGTTACGAAACAGAAATAGACTCGCAGACATAAAAAGCAAACTTATGGTTACCAAAGGAGCTATACCTGAGTGGGGGTGGAGTGGGTAAATTAGGAGTTTGGAATTAACATACACACACAACTATATATAAAATATGCTATGCTATGCTATGCTAAGTCACTTCAGTCGTGTCCAACTCTGTGTGACCCCATAGACGCCAGCCCACCAGGCTCCCCCGTCCCTGGGATTCTCCAGGCAAGAACACTGGAGTGGGTGCACCTGCAGTATCCTAAGAACTGAGCTAAATGGTTTACATGTACATGTCATATAATCCTCATTTTAAAGATGAAGATATAGCAACTTCCCAGGGTCACAAAACTAGGAAACCCATATCTTCCAGCCTTCAAAACCTAGTTTCCCTCTTCATCTGTGTATGAATATAATAAAAATGTTTTAATATGTTTACAATGATTACCATATATCAAAAATGCCCACTTAGGAGGCAAATACAGTCAGCCCTTGGTATCTTGAGAGAGACGGATTCCAGAACCCTCCCTCTCCCAGATACCAAAATCTACAGATGCTCAAGTCCCTTACACAGCCTGCACTCTGTATCAGTGGGTTCTGCATCCATCCCATTCAAACAACTATGGATCCCCCCAAGTTTATTCAATCTGCAGATGCAACACTGGCTGATACAAATAGGAAATATGGCAACATAAATATGTGAAGAAAAGTATTCCATATGTTTTCAGGAGTACCAGTAAACAGAAATCCTCATTTATAGCACCTTACTTTTAGGAAAAAAAGACCGATAAGTAATAAATACATGCTCCTGAGAATGAGATTCAAATATCTTGAGAGCCATATCAGTGTTAATCCATATTTAAGAGGCTCAGAACTCACAAAAACAGCATTCTGAAATATTCTAAAATATATATTGGTTTTCTGTACCAAATATGCTTCTAACTTGTAAGCTTACAAATTATCAAAAATGATTATATGTTTGAGAGTAAGATGAGCCCTGGCTATTTCATTTTCCAAATTTAACGTCAACTATATTTTCTCTATCAGCTTTTGATTTTCACATGAAAAGGATTTAAAACGGGAACAATATGGAGGTCCTAAAGGAAAAAGGTCAATGGGAAACACTATCTAACTTTTAACTTCCAGTTAAATCTTTACATAATAAATGGAAACAAATTCTGGAGAATATTATACAACCAAAAATATTAAATATGTTCAGAGAGGCAAAATAAAGGTCTTATAAATACAAGAGTAATAATAATCCGACAAACACAGGGGCCTAAAATGAGCCTGAAGAAAGTGCCAGTGGGAAGAGTTGGCAAGATGGTAACATACTAGAGACGTTAGTTTAATTTTAATTAGTTAGTATGGCATACTTTAAAAGTGATGTTCTCTTTTAAGCACTGAATTATAGATGCCTAGGAAACCAATCAGATCTCGAACAATGAAGGTTGATGAACCGAAGGCTATCTATGCACTTTACAAGGAAAAAGCAGTATTCCACTCAAATCTTGCCAGTGCTACATATTTTCTTCCTGGAAAGTTTTTCAAATGCTTATGGGAAGGAAAAAAAAATTGTTTTCAAGGTTTCTTTACCCTGGGATTGCTGGCTCAATTCCTGGGCCCAGTGGAAGCATAATGGGTGCCAGCATTAAGATACCAGTCTTGTTTACAGAACAGAAGGAACTTAACCCGTATTCACCCTCAGCTTCCCTGAGTTGACTTCATCTAATGTGCAGAACACATCGCTTGGGCTATTTTCTTTCTCCTGCTCAAAAACTGCAAATCCTTGTAAAATTTCTAATGTCAAACTCCTTGGCATACATGTTTCAAAAGACTTTAAAAAGTGCATGTTTTTGGTCCAGCAATGCTATTTCTAGGCATTTTTCTTAAGAATTTAGTATGTTTAAACAGGAGCATATAAAAAGATTTTCCCTGTAATATTATTTATAATGGTGAAAAATTACAAACTCTTAGATGTTCATTGGTAATTTTTTTTTTACCTTTCATTGACATATCATATTTACTGGCAGAATGGAATTTCAGTTCAGTTCAGTCGCATCCGACTCTTTGCAACCCCATGAATCGCAGCACACCAGGCCTCCCTGTTCATCACCAACTCCCAGAGTTCACTCAAACTCATGTCCATCGAGTCAGTGATGCCATCCAGCCATCTCATCCTCTGTCGTCCCCTTCTCCTCCTGCCCCCAATCCCTCCCAGCATCAGAGTCTTTTCCAATGAGTCAACTCTTTGCATGAGGTGGCCAAAG
>NW_011495024.1:3531552-3545646 GCF_000754665.1 Bison bison bison | reverse complement strand
GTTTCAGGTTTAGCATCAGTCCTTCCAAAGAACACCCAGGACTGATCTCCTTTAGGATGGACTGGTTGGATCTCCTTGCAGTCCAAGGGACTCTCAACAGTCTTCTCCAACACCACAGTTCAAAAGCATCAATTCTTCGGTGCTCAGCTTTCTTCACAGTCCAACTCTCAGATCCATACATGACCACTGGAAAAACCATAGCCTTGACTAGACGGACCTTTGTTGGCAAGGTAATATCTCTGCTTTTCAATTTAAAGGGATATTAAAAATACCAAAGGCAGCTCTGTTTGTCCCAGACCAAAAGTACTGAAAGATTCTAGGACTCGCTTTACATTTCCCCTTTGCAACCCCAAGTCCTGGCAGGCTCCCAGCGCCTCTTATATGCTCCCTTTATGAAGAAGACAAACCTGCAACATTCATGTCAAAAGCTTGCTTTTTGTAACCCTCTAGTATTATAAAAGTATTTTATAAATCTATAGTATAAAAAAAGAAGTATAGGGGTATTCATCTCTATATTATAGAAATAAATTGAACTTAATTTTTTCCTGTATTGTTTTTACTATTTCCTGAGCTTTTCCCAAAGAACATTCTTTGTAAAAAAAAAAAAAAAAAACAAAGAAAAAAACAAAATACACTGTAAGAAACAGTCAATAACAGGACAGATGTCTGCAATTTTTTAAATGCTTAGTCATCTGCCAAACAGATTTAAGATGGTACTATCATAACATTGGCAAATATATTTGATCCTCTGTGCAAATCTGACTTCAATTATTTTATCTATTTGATTTCTCTCATCTAATTAACTCCATTTGTTTCCATCATCAATTTTCTCTTAAGTATGTTCCACATAAAAGGTGACAATTCCCTCAAGTGGATCCTACTTATCAACGATCCTCAGGAGTAATAAATCACACTAGATGGAGTGAAATTAAGGGAGTGAGTCACTAAGAATAATCTTTAAACACAAATGCAATTATTCAGGACACATGGAAAGCACTTTGGCATTCAGGTAAATTAAGCATGGTGGTGTTGATATTTCTTAAACGTGGGGCAACCACGGTTCAGAGGCCTGTTAAGTGGATAAATGATAAAGCAAAGAATAAATCCACTGCAATGAAACTGTCTTCTGGAAAATAAATGATTCATCACTTTGACTTAAAAATTTGTACAATGGTGACTTCCCTGGTGGCCCAGGGGTTGGGAGCCCACTTTTGGTGCAGGGGCTGTGGGTGTGATCCCAGGTTGGGGCACTTAGAGCCCACATGTGCACCACAGCTGGAGAGAAGCCCATGCACCGCAGTGAGACTCGACACAGCCAAATAAATAAATAATTTTTTAAAGAAAAAGAAGAGTTGGTACAGTGGCGGAAACACCCTCAGACTTGGTAGAGAGAAAACCAGATTTTCATCCCAGCTGTACTACTTACTAACTATGATAACTCTGGCAAGTTTAAGGTTTCATTTCCTCACCTGAAAATTAACTCTGAAAAAAATGTCAGAAGTACAGGTACAAACGCACAATTATCTGTCTAAAAAGGATGACTCAAAAAGCATAACCAATTCCTAGCCTCTGTAGCATCATTGTAGAGTAAATTGATTTAGTTGTATACAGGTAGAGAAACGGTGCCAGCATGGCCCCAGGTCCCTGAGTCCATGCCACAGGATGGCACTGCTCTTGAAACAGACCATAGTGAGCCTAGAGGTCAGTCATCTCTGAACCAGATAAAGTTTCTATGCTCTATTCCAATAGGGAAGAGATGCACAAATTCATCCCAGGCTGTATCGTCGTCCAAGAATGCCATTCGATAACCTTAGCAGAATCCAAGGCCACGGGTGAACTCAAACATGGCACTGAATGAGACCTGCTCCCTCAGTAGCGTGTGTAGGATGAAAACCATCTCAATAAACTCCATTTGCTCTCCCACAGTTCCCAGCAGAAATATCTAGGACAACACATAAAGGCTGCAAAGAGAACAGCACTGGAAGATAAGAAAATCAACTACGTAGTTTTCAGCCTCTGAGGAATTATCCAGAACCTTGGTCCAGGTAGTCCTCGTCCTGCCTTGCTCAGGCTGGACTGCTGATACCAGAGCCTGCTTTCAGAGGTGGTGGAGCAGTTTCCTTCATCCAGCAGCCCTTAGCAGGCATCAGAACCTCTCTGCACAGACTCTCCTAAGACTGTCGCAGCCCGGGATGCTTATGGCAGGGGGAACTGAGACTGGGGAAGCTGATGTACCTCAGGACAGAAAATAATCATGAAGACGGGGGAAAAACAAGGAGCAGGCGTGCACCCGCGGGGCTGGGGGAAATGCTGACTCAGTGCAAGGTCAACCACTCATGCTGGACATCAGAAACCAGCCAGCGCTACACTTAACCAATTTCACTTCCAGATCTGAGGGAAAGTTTTAGGATCACTTAAAAGCAAAGTGACTGCTGGTAAAAGATGGGCTCTTTTAATTCAATGATGGGCACACAGGGGGAAATGGAGCCCAAAACAAGACTGTGACACACAGTAGAGAATCCCCAACATTTCAGAAGGAAAACATACTATTAACAGAAATATGGGACAGTCATGGTAAAACCATTTTTACAAAGAGTTTATTGGTACAGAAGTGATATGAAATAAAAAGTGAAGAAAAACAGGATATGCACGATATGAGTAAGATGATTCCAAACTTATTTTTAAAAAGGAAAGAAAAATATACACAAAATAGAGAAAAAAATAAAATATATTAAATATTAGTAAGCAGTTCATTTCTGAATAGCAGAATTCTAGGTAGATTTTGTTTTCTTACATAATTTCTTTATATTTCCCTACACATTTTCTCCATGTTAAACACATTCCTAATAAAAATATCATTATAAATTAAGAAAAAAAGAAGTACAATCTTTCAGAAATCCTAAGGATGTTTCAGGTGTAACACACGCCCCTCTCTGGCATTTTTAATTCACTTTGATTCATATTTCCCAAAGAAAAAATATATAAGTAGCAAAATTAGAGCATCAGAATAAAGCTTTAATATATGTAAACACATACATATATTATATGTAATTTCTAAAGACTTGATCATTTGTAATATAAAATAAAAATTTAAGATGATGGCATTTCCAAAAGCATGTCCATTCAGCAAAATGCTCTGTGTGCCTCTGTGTGCCCGTGTGTGTGTGTGTGTAGCATCTAAAGAAGCAAGTACTACTCAGCACTTCTAATCCAACCACTGTATTATTCAAGCATTTTTCAAAAGAAATCACATTACATATGCATCTCAACACATTTTATGTAATAGAATACATTTTTTTTCTTTTTTTTTTCAAAGTTATCATTACATTTTAATGGCTACAAAGAATGCTAGAATTAACATCTGTCTTCAGGTTTTGGTATGGACATACATTTTCAAAGGAAATGAGACACTTACAGAAATGGTAAAGGCTTAACCATCCTGGGATGAGATATGAAGAAACAAGGTAATTTATTGGTTTGGATTAGATTTTGGTTGCAAGAGAATAGTTCTGTAAATCAAACACAAATTATTATTATTAGTTGTTTTTTTTTTTTCCTCATGGCAGCTCCTGCAGATGTTGGTCCAAGGGCTGGTGTGCTCTATGGAACCGAGCATCTTCTTTCTTACTAATCAGACATTCAGGCCTCTTCTGTTAAGTGACCATAGATGCCCCAAAATTTGCTTGAACTCCAACCTTCATATTGTCATTCATTTGTCGTCCACTCCCAGCTCAGAGCAGAAAAGCCCTCTCAGCCTGGTCTTCCCTCTCACGTTCCACTGTTCCTGGGCAGGCTGTCTTATGTGTCCTGGAGAGGCTTCTCTTCACTCTAGATGGGCCTGGGGGTGTTTCAGGGGAAGTCCCCCAACATGTCCTTGTTCTCATCTAATCCCAGCACTGCCCACGTGAGAGTCACTAAGCTACTCTGTGATGACTGCACAGAGAGGATACTTGTTCAATACTGTGTTTCAATTGAGCAAAACACACACCAACACCCATACAGAAGGAAATCACTCAGCTCCTCATGATATCATAGTCCTGGACATTCAAAGTCATCACTGCTGTAAGCAAACAGTGGAGTCAGCATACTCCGTAATGATGGCACCTGGTTTTGTCACTGGCTCAATGGCTCCCAATGAGAACTTTGATTCGATTAGCTACATCACACATATTGTAATACAGAAAGACAACAATCATTGCAAAGATGCACACCTATGTGCACTAGTAGTGCTTGCACTAGAGCCCTAATATGTGAGCTTCTGCCCATGGTATTCACTGCCCAACCTAACATCAGCTCACCCCAGGCAGTAAAGTTGGTGAAGACCACCTGGGTCTCACTTTGAGCAAATCTGAATCTTTGTATCTTTCTTTTAAACCTTATACTCTACAACTGTGTTCAAAGATCCTATCTAAGGTAAAAAATAAGAAAAAAAGTAATATTCTGTAATAGATCTGTAATTATGTAGAAAGCTGAAAAGGAGGAGACTCTTTTAGAGTGTTGGGACCCTATAGTGGAAGGTGGGGAGAAGGCAATGGCACCCCACTCCAGTACTCTTGCCTGGAAAATCCCATGGATGGAGGAGTCTGGTAGGCTGTAGTCCATGGGGTCGCTAGGAGTCGGACACGACTGAGCAACTTCACTTTCACTTTTCACTTTCATGCATTGGAGAAGGAAATGGCAACCCACTCCAGTGTTCTTGCCTGGAGAATCCCAGGGACGGGGGAGCCTGGTGGGCTGCCGTCTATGGGGTCGCACAGAGTTGGACATGACTGAAGCGACTTAGCAGCAGCAGCAGCAGCAGTGGAAGGGGGATTTATATATATATAGCTCATGTTTGAAAAATTTTGAATAGATAATCATTCAGTTGGGTGAAATAACAAACTACTTCACAAAAACCATTTTTACCATAACAGCTATTCCTACAGGATTCATCAACACTGATCTTTCAAATGTTTGGCTTCATCATGAAAATGCAATGTCCAGGAAAAGCATCCAACAGTGAATTGATAGGTCAAATAAAAGTTTTTGGAATAAACTAACGTGCCTCATTCATAACAGAAAAAGAATGGACACCACCTAAATAACTCACAGTAAGGGAATAATTTCATAAAATAAGGTACGTCTACTTGAAACAATATTACTTAATATTTAAATTATGAGACAAATATAATAGGACATAACATTAACTGTAAAAGTCAACATATGCAAATATCTATTATTATCACACCTACATGAGCCATAATTAAACACACATGCAAAATACAGCTGACCTATTAGGGTGAAAGGACTGTGGAAAACTTAATCTTATAAGAAAATGTTCATTATGGTACTTTATAAAGTTGTTCCCATGGTAACAATTTCATTTAGAAAAGTTTCACACTCACGGTATTACTCTCCTCGCCCACCTGCCTGCTCCCTTCTCTACATTTCCCTATCACAGAGCTAAGAGATCAGAATTGAGAGAAAACCTTTGAGTAGGAATTACATTCAAAAGATACAGATGGCCAGGGACCTACCTGGTGACCCACTGGTTAAAGACTGTGCACTCCCAATGAAAGGGGCATGGGTTTGATCCCTGGCCAGGGAACATGCCATGCACTTGGCCAAATAAATACCACTGTTTTAAAAAATCTATTTAAAAAAAAAAGATGTAGATAGCCATCTTCAAAATTTCTAAATGAGTGATATTCAGTGCAAGTTTCTAGTTAAAAAGTTATTTTTTAAAGAATACTCATGCTTAAAGGAAACTCTGTGTATATTTTGCAAAGGAAATGGACTAGGGGAATATCAGGTTGTGTGATCATCAAATCTGTTGAAGTCTTTTATAAGCAAAATCTGGTGAGAGAAAGTGTTGCAAATAAAAACGAGTAACAAA
The DNA here is from genome assembly GCF_000754665.1 of Bison bison bison. Classification (NCBI taxonomy): domain Eukaryota; kingdom Metazoa; phylum Chordata; class Mammalia; order Artiodactyla; family Bovidae; genus Bison; species Bison bison. Next base: position 3,539,771 of record NW_011495024.1, on the reverse strand, counting down.
GATATGAGAGTAGAGTATCATCAGACACAAACAGTAGATCCATCAGATCAGACACGTCTACTTTGAGAACAAATTTAACTCAAAATGTATAAGTAAGTATAAGATTTGGATGATGTTTGGATGAAAACCTTTTCTTATGTATGATGAAATTGATAATAGTTGACAGCACCACCTCCTAGGTCTTACACTAAGGTTTTTCCTGCCCCAACTCCTCTCTCCAACTGCTCTATTATCAATGTGTCCTTACACTCAAGTTTATCCAGAGCTGCCCCCTCCTAGAAAATCCAGACAAATTACGATAACCTATCTGTCAATCATCTAGCAGGTGATTCAACAAATCAATAGATAATGATGAAATAATTCAGATAGATCCAATGGTGTTTATCACACTAATTCTGAATATACTCTATCTTCCCATCCACCACCTAATAGATAATGTTAACACAAACAGGTCTATTACAACACTTGCCCATAATCTAGCACCAGAGTCATCATGTAACCAAGGGAGGATTTAGACATCAGAGCCTCCAGAGTCTGCCATGCAATGAGAACCGTACATGGCAAGCTGGGTCTTCCTGTAAACCTCAGTGAGGGTGTTTGGAGACAGGGGGACAGAAGGTTGCCAATAATGTCAGTGTGTAGAAAGGGGCTTGCCCAAATTATTACAAACACTGAACCTATAGACTAAGAATTACTTCATTTTTAGTGCATCAGCTTTTAGGAAAAGGACATCCTACTCATGTTTGCATGTAATATTCCTCTAAACAGCCAGAAAAACAAAGGAGATTTCACAGCAAGAATCACAAAGCTATTTTTGTCCGAACTGACAAGTGTGCATCTCATCTGAAGCTACAAATCAACATATCTGTCCAGAACTATTAGGAAAAATAACAGACAGCCGTCAAGACCAATTCTGCCAGTGAAACAAGACCTTGAATAACAGCAAGGGCAGTGTCAGGACCTCACAGTGACACTAATAGTCTACAGAAGAAAACAGGCATCCAGTCAGGCTGATTTCTTTCCTTTGGTTCCTGGTGACACAATGACAGACACAGGTCACACATGCCTTGGTCCAGTCAATTTGAATTCCTGGCTAAAAGAGGCTTATTTGAAACATACAACTCAAGAAAATGCTACTCTGATATTACTTATCGTGAAAATTACATCTTTCCATAACTGTTCTCCTGTATCATTAAACTCCATGTAGGAAGGCTGGGGAAAAGGAAGAAAAATGATCAGAGGTGGGAACCCTACACTGATCACTCTTACATGGTTGACACACAGAGAGTCCGATTTCTGAATGATTGACATCACCATATTCCAAACTGCAACCAATTCAGGGAAGAAATATTAAAAGAAGTAGTCACAGAATGTGTAACTTTAGCAATGGTTGGAGAAGTGAGGTTCCTCTGAACCAAATTCAGAGAAAGAAAAATTCAAAATTATATTCACACTATATAACAAAACTGCTGTTTTCTATAGTTTGTTTCTTTTCAGCTTCTTTTTGGAGAGGAGGGATGAAGAAGTTATAAACCCGGAATATCATACTGACAAATATTTAAAATATGTCCGAGAACAACAAAAGTCATGCCCTAAAAATCTGCAAAATTTCCACTTATTTTCTGAAGAGTATCTATTGCTACTTCAGTCATCAAAAGATAACACTGAGAATAAGTGGTAAAGAATGAAACAGAATAAACCAAAAATAAAGAGGCACAGTGATGCTGCACTGCTAGGATTCAAATCCTAACTCTACCACACATGAGCTCTGTGACTCTGGGCAAATTACTTAACCTCTCTGGTTTCCTTATCGTTGAAAGAAATATTATAGTAACAGGCCTATTTCATAGGGTTCCTAACCAGATAAAGGCATTATCAGTTGCAAAACACTTAATACAGGTATAGAGCAAGTGCTAGAGAAATAGTTATTACAGGACTTCCCTGGAAGAAGTCCCTTCTTCCCTAGAGGTTCAGAGTCCACTTGCGCACGCAGGGCATGAGTTTGAGCCCTACTCCAGGAAGATTCCACATGCTGCAGTGCAGCTGAGCCCATGTGCCACAGCCTCTGAGCCAGCACACTAGAGCCCTCTAGCCACGACCAAGACCATTTGCCTAGAGCCTGAGCTCTGCAGCGAGAGAAGCTACCACGATGAGAAACGCATGCGCCACAGCTAGACAGTGGCCCCTCCACACCACAGTTAAAGAAAGCCCTCAAGTTCCAACGAAGACACCATACAGCCCCCCAGAAGAAAACATTTCATTTCATTTAAAAAGACTTTAAGAAATATTTATGACAGTCACCAAAAATCAGGTCATTAACAAAAGTTTCTGGAGTAAATTCAAATTAGCATAATTTTAAATTTAATTATTGATGTAGCTATTGATATATTACTGAATTTTTACTAGAAAATGATTTTATGTTGCATTTTTCCCTGAATCAGAGATGACTGCAGACATGAAATTATTTTTCATGATCCACAGAGTTGAGAGAACCCTAGAACTGTCACGACCCTGTGCTGTTCTGTATTGTTATTTCTCAAGCCAAAAATTTCTCGCCTCAGTTATGGAAGCAAAATGTCCCCAAAGGCAAAGACCACATCAGACTTTCTTTTTATAAACTCTGCAGAACTTTGCAACCTACTAGGCAGGAAGTCTGCATTGGAGAAGGAAATAGCAACCCACTCCAGTGTTCTTGCCTGAAGAATCCCAGGGACGGGAGAGCCCGGTGGGCTGCCATCTATGGGGTCACACAGAGTCAGACACGACTGAAGTGACTTAGCAGCAGCAGCAGCAGCAGGCATGAAGTCTGCACTCATCAAGTTAATTGGATTAATCTGACAATTTTTAACCTTACGAACCTGGCATTTTTTTTATTAATTCAGTTTATTAAATTCTTAGTGTAAATATAGAAAACTTGGTCAATCTTGTTTGGTTAGACTATAATCCTTCCATTTGTTGAAAACTTTCTTAGGGCATAGATGAACTACCATTTCTTCAGAAAGAAAGAAAAAAGCAAAAATACTTCCAGAAATAACTTCTACAGTAATTTTCTGAATCCTTTTCCCAGTTTTCCAAGACCTAAATATTGTGGATTACAACATAAATTCTGGACATTGGCCCATTCCAAAACAACAGGAACAAATCAGTCCTCCAAGCTGAAAACCTACTCTTGCCCCATTTTTCAATACTTCTCAGAGTGGGAGCCTATTTGAGAAAACAGAAGATTTAGTCCTTATTTATAAATGCTAAAGAGATAGAAACTAGCACAGAAAAAAGAATTCTAAGAAAAAGATTCTACCCTAAGAAAAATGTTAATGTTATATTCAAACATATTTAATAAATATCATTAAAAATCTAATTCCCAGAAGTTTCCTGGTGGTCCAGTGGTTAGGACCCTGTGCTTCCACTGCAGGGGGTACGGGTTAGATCCCTGGTTCTGGAACTAAGATCCTGCAAGCTGTACTGCATGGCTAAAAAAAAAGTATTTAAAAAAAATCTGATTCCCTTAAAATGCAAGGATTAAGCACACCACATTTCATGAAAAGGCAATGCTGTTCAGATGCTAATACATTCATATAATGACAGAAAATGCTAACACTTTTGTAGACACAAAACATATAGTCCTATAGTAATAAAAAATATATTTATTACAGATAGGAACAAGTGAATCATTTCATTCGCAGGCAATTTGATGAGCAATGACTCATCTGCAGTACTTTCTGGAAACTATTCTATCAAAAACTCTGAAATGTATGGCCATAACCTAGACTTAATATATGACCTAATAAAAGTCATTACCTCAATACAATTCTCCTGTGAAATCATATACTCTAATTTCCCCACTGGACAATCTTCCTTCTCTTTCCCACTGCCTCTTTGCCAAAAATTTGTCCAGGAGTATCAGACAGTGTTCCTGACTTCTTTTCCTTCTTTAAGCAGCAACCCCACTCATGCATGATTGATCAAATCAACTATACTTTAAACCCAGTTCCCTCAGTAATTCTCTACTTCCCTTGTCCTTCTGCTGCAACCACCTTGCATCTCACATCCTCAGATCAATACAGCTACTTGAATTCTTGTACTTCACCCTCAAACTCTAGTTCTGGAGCATTACTGCATATAAGTCATAAGAGTCTGCTATGCAGTGCTCCAAGAAATCTAATTTTCATCTTAGCTGAAGTGGATTACTATTTCTCTTTCTGTTCCCCCAGCTACAATTCTAGAAATTGACCATTCTAGCATTCTATTTAGTCCTTATCATTCTCATTTCTACAAGATGACATTACGTTCCATCTCATCATCAACCCCAAGACACAGCCACATGTCCAGGTATACACAAATGCATCTTTTAGAAATTTGCTTGATATATTATGTTTTTCCACTTTCCTCACTGAGATAAAAACAGTCAAGTCCTTTTCATCTGAATCTGAGTCTTTACATCAGTATTGTTAGGTCATTACATAATTAAGGGATATACAAAGAGATTAAGAGAAAAAAATATATGGTTGAGCAATAAAAGCAGAAGTGTATTTAATAAAATTCAAGACCAATTTAAAAAACAACTCAGTGAAGTCAGGATGAATGGGTACTTCCTTAATCTGAGATGTTATCAAACATAATCGTTAATGTATATTTACAATGTTCCTCATGAGCCCTGTACTAAAAATCTGAGCTTCTGCAAGGGGACAAGAAAAAGAAAAAAAAAAAAGGTATGAAGATTACAAAAGACAATGTTCACAGACAATATGATCAGCTACAGAATCTTTAGTCAACTTACCTAAATGAGAGTTCAGTAAAGTGCCTAATATAAGATGAGTATATAAAACAATTTATTTCACACATACCAAGAATAAACAGAACATGAAAATTCTAAAAAGGTTTCATTTACTACAATAAGAAAAAATATAACTACCTGGTAATACATGTGCTGCTGCTGCTAAGTCGCTTCAGTCGTGTCCGACTCAGTGTGACCCCATAGACGGCAGCCCACCAGGCTTCCCCATCCCTGGGATTCTCCAGGCAAGAACACTGGAGTGGGTTGCCATTTCCTTCTCCAGGTAATACATGTAACTGACTTTATTTTGGGGGTTCCAAAATCACTGCAGATGGTGACTGCAGCCATGAAATTAAAAGAATCTTACTCCTTGGAAGGAAAGTTATGACCAACCTAAACAGCTTATTAAAAAGCAGAGACATTACTTTGCCAACAAAGGTCTGTCTAGTCAAGGCTATGGTTTTTCCAGTGGTCATGCATGGATGTGAGAGCTGGACTATAAAGAAAGCTGAGCGCCGAAGAATTGATGCTTTTGAACTATGGTGTTGGAGAAGACTCTTGAGAGTCCCTTGGATTGCAAGGAGATCCAACCAGTCCATCCTAAAGGAGATCAGTCCTGGGTGTTCATTGGAAGGACTGATGTTGAGGCTGAAACTCCAATACTTTGGCCACCTGATGCGAAGAGCTGATTCATCTGAAAAGACCCTGGTGCTGGAAAAGACTGAGGGCAGGAAGAGAAGGGGACGACAGAGGATGAGATGGTTGGAGGACATCACCGACTCAATGGACATGAGTTTGGTAAACTCCAGGAGTTGGTGATAGACAGGGAGGCCTGGCATGCTGCACTTCATGGGGTCACAAAGAGTCGGACATGACTGAGTAACTGAACTGAAACTGAAATACATGTAACAAAGGATATCTACGTGTTTCTGAAGAGAATTATAAAACTTTGAAGATATATATTAATGGGAAGCAAAATTTATGGGGAGAGATACCATATTTACAGATGGGAAGACTCAATATTTTAAAGATATAAACTTTTCCCAAATGATTCATAAATTCAGTATCATTCCAATTAAAATACCAAGTGCACCTCATAGACTTTGATGAGCTAATTCTTAGATCTACATAAAAATCCAAAGTGTCTAAAATAGCTATAGACATGTTAAAAGGAAGACCAAAGTAGAAGACTTAGTATAAAGCCAGAGGTAAGACATTGATGATAATGGCACAGAATTGGGACAGACTTGGTAGGACCAAAAGAAATCCACAAGTACATCAGAAATTTGAAATATGTCATTTTGATATTTGGCAAAACTAATACAATTATCTAAAGTTTAAAAATAAAATAAAATTTAAAAGAAAAAAAAAGAAATATGTCAAAGCTGACACAATAATTGTGGTAAAGATGAACAACAATAAATCAGTATTAATATGGAAAATAGAAACTTGCAAGAAAAATTCCAGATGAATCAAACACATAACTGTGAAAAGCAAAACTTAGAAGATAATACAAGAAGGAGGAAAAAAAATATGACTTCAAGAGTATAAAAAAAAAAAAATATATATATATATATCTTTAATAAAAGAAAAAGCACAACGTCCATAAAAAGGAAAGGCTAAAAATTCCAACTTTATTAAAATCTTAAAATTCTGTGTATTTGAGTCATCAGTCCAGGTTTGATGCACGATACTGGATGCTTGGGGCTGGTGCACTGGGACGACCCAGAGGGAGGGTATGGGGAGGGAGGAGGGTTCAGGATGGGGAGCACAGGTATACCTGTGGCGGATTCATTTCGATATTCGGCAAAACTAATACAATATTGTAAAGTTTAAAAATAAAATAAAATTAAAAAAACAAACAAACAAAAAAAAACATTATAGGGCTTCCTTGGTGGCTCAGTGGCAAAGAATCTGCCTGTCAATACAGGAGACATGGGTTCAATCCCTCATCCAGGAAGATCCCACGTGCCTGAGAGCAACTAAACCCTTGTGCCACCACAATTGAGTCTGCACCCCACAGCCTGGGAGCCAAAACTGAGCCCACATGCCCAAAACTGCTAAAGCACAGGTGCCCCAGAATCCATGCTCCACAACGAGAGAAGGCAACGATATGAGAAGCCTGCACGCTGCAACTGGAGGAGTCCCCTGTGTGCTGCAACTGAAGAGAGCCTGCACAGCAACGAAGGGCCTGACGGCCAAAAATAAACATAATTTTTAAAAAAACAAAACATCCTAACATTAAAAAGCAAATAAAAGACCGGAGGAAACACCTACCATACAGAAAAAAATTATATCCACAATATAAAATGAACCAAGGAAAACAGCTCAATGATAAATGGACAGAGAATATAAATAGGTAATTCACAGAAGAGGGAACCCAAATGTCCAATAAATATACAAAAAGATATTCAAGCTTGTTAATCATCAGAAAATTTAATTTTCAAATGTTGTTACAGTATCCTTTAGATTGGCCAAAAAAAAAAAAATTTAACTCAAAGTCTGATAATTCAAACTATTGAGACTCAGGAACTCATTCACTATAGACAGAATTAATTGGAATAATCGTTCAGAACTGTAATTTGTCATAGTTGCAAAAACTGAAAACACATAAACCCTCAGACTTAGCAATTCCTACACCAAGTTTATGCTCTAGACAGCCCTAGACAGTTTCTTTAGATTTGCTCAAAGTGATATGAGCAAGAATTCTAACTACAGCAGTGCCTCAAACAACAACAACAACAAAAAAAAACCAGTAACACCTGAAAATAATATAACTACATAAAGACAGGAGAATGGATTAATAAACTGTAGAGTATATATGCAATATGATTACAATGGAATATTATACCATATATAAATCATTGAATCAACCTAGAGAAATCTCAGAACAATATTGATGAAACAAAGTTACAGAAGATGAAATATATCATTTTATCATGTTTTAAAAAATACAAAAGAATATCATTTATTGCTTATGTATGGATGGAAGGGAAACATGCAGGAAAATGACAGATATCCAAAGGAGAAAGATTCTCTCTGGGCAGGCAGGGAAGGAATGAGGCCCAGGAGGAGCACATAGGAAGTGTCAATAACATGTGTAAGTTTTCTTAATCTGAGTAGTGAGTACATGACTGTGTGTTATAATATTCTTCATGTTTTTTGGTAAGCCTAAAAAAATGATCAAATTATTTTTTAAAGTGTTTAAAAAACAGAGAAATTTGAAGATAGAATACATGGTTGTACTTTTTTAAATGGAGGCATTTAATTTTATGTAAATTATACCTCAATAAAAGTTTCTTTCAAAAAAGGAAAAAACTTACAACCTGTGTTTAAGGAATTGTGGTATAGAACATGATCCAAATATTTTCAATGCATCTCCAATCTCTTTTCCTAAAGACAGAACCTACACCAGATATGGGTGAAATATTTTAAAGTAATAAAA
>NW_011495024.1:3524265-3531452 GCF_000754665.1 Bison bison bison | reverse complement strand
AAAGTAATAAAAATGAGGAATAATTTTTAGAAGTAAACAAGAGTTCATTTAGAAGAACTATTTTTAGTAAATTAAATTTCAAATTAGTAATTTAGATAAATTAAACTTATAAAGTTTACATTTATTAAAGTATATTAACTTAGTAATTAATAGAGAAAAGAAGTGAAAGGCAAAGGAGAAATATACCTATCTGAAGACAGAGTTCCAAAGAAGAGCAAGGAGAGGGAAGAAAGCCTTCTTAAGCAAACAAAGCAAAGAAAAAGAGGAAAACAAGAGAACAGGAAAGACTAGAGACTTCTTCAACAAAATTAGAGATACCAAGGGAACATTTCATGCAAAGATGGGCACAATAAGGACCCATTTTATTATGTTAGGAAACAGCAAGGACCTAACATGAGCAGAAGATATTAAGAAAAGGTGGCAGAATAATAACCCAAATAACCATGATAGTGTGATCACTAACCTAAAGCCAGACATCCTAGAGTGTGAAGTCAAGTGGACTTTAGGAAGCATCATTATGAATGAAGCTAGTGGAGGTGCTGGAATCACAGCAGAGCTATTTCAGATCCTAAAAGATGATGCTGTTAAAGTGCTACATTCAATAGTCCAGCAAATTGGAAAATCCAGCAGAAGCCACAGGACTGGAAAAGGTCAGTTTTCATTTCGGTCCCAAAGAACGGCAATGCTGAAGAACGTTCAAAGTACTGCACAACTGCACTGATTTCACATGCTAGCAAGGTCATGTTCAAAATCCTTCAAGCTAGGCTTCAAGAGAGTATGCAGAGTACATCATGTGAAATGCCGGGCTGGATGAAGCACCAGGTGGAATCAATATTGCTGGGAGAAATATCAATAACATCAGATACTCCTGTTTCACTTTCATCAAGAGGCTCTTTTGTTCTTCTTCACTTTCTGCCATAAGGGTGGTGTCAGCTGCATATCTGAGGTTATTGATATTTCTCCTGGAAATTTTGATTCCAGCTTGTGCTTCCTCCAGCCTGGCATTTCGCATAATGTACTCTGCATATAAGTTAAATAAAATGACAATATACAGCCTTGACGTACTCCTTTTCCTATTTGGAACCAGTCTGTTGTTCCATGTCCAGTTCTAACTGTTGCTTCCTGACCTGCATACAGATTTCTCAAGAAACAAGTCAGGTGCTCTGGTATTCCCATCTCTTGAAGAATTTTCCACAGTTTATTGTGATCCACACAATGAAAGGCTTTGGCTAGTCAATAAAGCAGAAATAGATGTTTTTCTGGAACTCCCTTGCATTTTCAGTGATCCACCAAATGTTGGCAATTTGATCTCTGGTTCCTCTGCCTTTTCTAAACCAGTTTGAACATCTGGAAGTTCACAGTTCACGTACTATTGAAGCCTGGTTTGGAGAATTTTGAGCATTACTTTACTAGCAACTACTCTTTACCAGCTGAGCCATGACTGTGTGGATCACAACACTGGAAAATTCTTCAAGAGATGGGAATACCAGACCACCTGACCTGCCTCCTGAGAAATCTGTACGCAGGTCAAGAAACAACAGTTAGAACGAGATATGGAACAACAGACTGGTTCAAAATTGGGAACTTCACGGCTGTACATTGAAGGCAAAAGAGGAGACCAAAAAAGCTGGCTTAAAATTCAACATTCAAAATACGAAGATCATAGCATATGGTCCCATCACTTCATGGCAAATAGGGGGAAAAAAATGGAAACAGTGACAGACTTTATTCTCTTTGGCTCCAAAATCACTGCAGATGGTGACTGAAGCCATGAAATTAAAAGAGACTTACTCCTTGGGAAAAAAAGCTATGACAAACCTAGAGAGCATATGAAAAAGCAGAGACTACTTTGCCCGCAAAGGTCCATGTCAAAGCTATTGTTTTTCCAGTACTCATGTACAAAAGTGAAAGCTGGACCATAAAGTCGGCTGAGTGCCAAAGAATTGATGCTTTTGAACTGTGGTGCTGGAGAAGACTCTTAAGAGTCCCTTGGACTGCAAGGAGACCAAAACAGTCAAGCCTAAAGGAAACCAACCCTGAATATTCTTTGGAAAGACTGATACTGAAACTCCATTACTCTGGAGTCTTATGGAAAGAGTCCACCCACTGGAAAGACTCTGATGCTTGGAAAGATTCAGGGCAGAAGGAGAAGAGGGCAGCAGAGGATGAGCTGGTTGGATGGCATCATCGGCTCAGTGGGCATGAGTTTGAGCAAACTCCCAGAAGATAGTGAAGGACAGGGAAGCCTGGCATGCTGCAGTCCATGGGGTCGAAAAGAGTCAGACATGACTGAGTAACTGAACAACAATCAGAAAATGTTTATTTCTTTGTTTTTCAAGCCAAAAGTTTTTCTCCATGTAGACAAGTCCCAGGAGCCAATCATAAACATTCTATCGTGCATGACCACAGATAATAGTTTCACTAAAAGACTACTGGATTATAAATGAAGTCTTTTTGTTCTAATCTAGCTAACTAGTAGAATTTTGTAGAAAATCTAATAAGCTAATGTGTATGACAACATTTTGAAAGGTATGAGCTATATAATTAAAAATATAAGGCAACATTATTATTATAATAAAGTCAGATGAGTATGTTTCCATGTGTTATTCTACCCAAGCTATCCAAATAAAATTTTTTTTTTTCATTTTTCCTTGTGTTGGTCAATGTATTCAATATGGCTAAAATGCAAGTAAAAATAATTTGTTATTAGAACATTAAAAGTCTACCAAAATTACATTTTACTAAGTATTCTTAGATCATAATACACTCAGTTGTTTCTTAAGCTGCCATTTATTTTATACTTGTAATTAATTATTTCTTAGCTTATCATGACCTCTGCATTATGAAAAAGGAAAGCACTGTTCTGATATCCTTGAAAGATGAGCCTTGAGATTGGAAAAGAAATGAACAGATTCCTTTAGGTACCCAACGTAGTACACAATCTGCCAGACAAGAGGTACTATTAGACAATTAGCTACCTGCAGACTGAAATTACAAAGAAATTCTCCCAAAGAACTGTTTCTGTTTCTTCATTAATATTCACAATTCAATAAGAAGAAGCAGAGTTAACACTTGATGACTGCTTTTGTGATCGTATACAAAGCCCTTGTGGTCTCATGTATTACCTGATTTATTCCTCACATTCACACACTGAAATGGGCAATATTATGTCCTTTCACAGGTGAGGGAATGGCATAGAGAGATCAAATAGCTAACTAAAGATTACATAATTACAAGTAGTAAATTTGGAACCAGAATGCAGATCTGTCTAGTGCCACATCTGGTATTTTTAACCACTATTCCACACTGCCTCAGTACATAAACACAGAAGTATAAAAGGCAAGAGAGTCTACTTCTTAATTAAAGACTGACGGCGACCTATCAGATTCTAATACTGGTTCTAAATGCCAGAATTTTAGGTGACCTAATTTTTAAGTCAAATAAATATTAATCATTGGAGTTTGAAATTCAGCCTTCTGTATTTTTCAAATTTTATATAATGGGCGCATTAAACTTTATTGTAAAAATAAACATACTGGAAAAATAACAAGAAAATGGGTTTATATGTATGAACCTAGCAGCTTAAATAATCATTCAAAAGAGTTCAAAGTGTTGGGAGACATTTTTAAATATTTATTCACAAATCAGATTTAATTCAGACATGTATATAACTTCATAGGTGCCAGGCTCTCCATGAGGCACTTACTTGTGCAAACACCATCTTATTATGTGCTTACCAAGAAGACCTCTAGCTATAAAGAAACGGGGGTTCAGAGGATTCTCAGAGGAAACATGATTCCAGCCCCATGCTCCTCAGCTGCCTTCCAATTATATCAAAGAAAGCATCAAAGGGGGACAAGATGGTGTTTAGAAACTAGAAGCTTCAAGTTCCTGGCTCTCCTAGACAGATTCAAGGAGTAGCAGAGGTCCAGGAGTCAAGACTGTGCTTCCACTGCAGGGGGCACAGGTCTGATCCCTGACTGGGGAGCCAAGATTTCTTACACCCTGCGGTACAGTCAAAAAAAAGTGGAGGGAGAGTAGCAGTGATGCTCTCTCATCTTTGTCTCCAACAACTGACTGTGAGTCCTGCTCACTCTCCCTAATTCCATATACAAGAAGAATGTGGTCCTGCCTCTGTGTGGGCAGGGTCAGGGTCTACGTGAATGGTCAGTATTCATTTCCTTAACTCTCCAACCTCAGCACCTGCCTGCCTAGTGCCCTAGACCCCACTGGTACCCTGCTGTTTCTGCCAAATACATCCTCTTTTCCAGGATTCGCCACACACACTTGATCTTCCAGACTTCTCTCTTCTGTACAGTAATTTCAGGGACAGGCACAGTGGCAGTCTGAGCTCTGTGTCTCATTCACATATAATATACAGTGGGTGGGCTTCAGAGGAATTAGGAATCGTTCATTCATTAATGCTCTTGACTTTGTGCCTGAAAGAATTGTCACTGCCACAAAACCTTCTTCTCTGGATCTCTATTCCAGGTCCCTCTTAGCCAGCCCTGCTGGTGTCTGGGATAAGAAAGGGAACTCGGCAGATGCCAAGAAACTATAAAGTCATATCTGTATGCTGCTAGCAGTGCCATCAAGGTCAAGAGAAGGAGAAGAAGAAATTAAATGCATTTATGCAAAGAATATATTTGAGAATGTGGAAGAAAGACATTTCCAAGCAAAATTTGTTTTTGAGTGCTCCAATCTATGGCAAGTACTCAGAGAGATTAAAAGGATTCTGCTTGCTCAAAGTTTTGGAGAAAAAAATAGAAGTTAAAGATGGCATAACAGTTATGAAACAATGTCTGGCTCAAAAGAAAGACAATCTCTTCATTAGAATTTTTCATTTAACTGCCAGAAATACAGTGGGGGGGGGGGAGTGATAGAGAGGTAATAAATACATTCTTCTTGACTTTGATCAAAGTCTTAATGTCAATGATTTTGTTTTAGAGTGTTTTATAATATATTTGTGCTTTTTAAAAGTATTTGTCAGCTTTGACATGAGAAGAAAACACACATTTCACTTCCTCAAAGTTCTAAGAATTTCTAAAAAAATAAGAAAAATAAGAACCAAATACAAATAATAAATGTAAGGGCCAAATACATTGGCAATTTACAACAGCTTCTTCCCTGTAAAGCCATATTCAATACCTAGCACTGAAGGAAATGAGGCTACTGATCTGTGGAGGGCAACGAATTCCCTCCGGGTTGATCATTTTAATCAGTTAACACTGTCACTGTGCCTAGTTACAAGGAGTCATTCAAAAATGTGCAAGACACTTTTCAAAGGCAGAGAAAGGCAATTTTAGGAGAAACTCCAAACAGGTACTGTCTTATGGACAGAGTTTTGGATTTGAGACAATACAGAACAATGCCTGCTTCATCTACGCCATTATGTTTGGGTTCTAAATAACAAATAATTTAATTACATATACTATCTACACTACTATTATAGCTAATGTCTATTAATGACTATTCTTTTTTAAATTTTACACGGAATATAGTTGATTTATAATTAGTTTCAGTAGCACAGCAAAGTGATTAGTCATATATATACACATATATACACACATACACACACATATATACATATATACACATATGTATACATATACACATATATACTCTTTCAGATTATTTTCCCATATAGGTTATTATGGAGTACTGAGTAGAGTCTCCTGTGCTCTACAGTAGGTCTTTGTTGGTTAATTACTTTACATAGTAGTGCTGTATGTGAATCCCAAACTCCCAATTTATCTACACACACCCCGCCACCTTCCCCTGCTGGTAACCCTAAGTTTGTTTCTGGGGTCTGCTTCTCTTTCGTACAGTTAGTCTTCATTTGAAAAGGCACACTAAAGTGGAGTAAGATAAAAAAATCAAGGAAACTGGCTTTTATAAGTTTTACTTACCTTATTTCATCGCTCTGTTCTAGCTGAGAATAATTGCCCTTGGCCTTCCTCCCTTTTTTGAATGTTAAGATGATTAGTGTCTTCCAAGATTGTTTGACTTCCATGTAAAGCACTGTCCAAAGGCTAATTAATTAGCTGAGCAGTTGAATGTGCAGCTTCTGTAACATAAGTGAGTTCACAGAATTTGGGATGACTAACCGATGTACTGGGAGAGGGCAATGGCACCCCACTCCAGTACTGTTGCCCGGAAAATCCCATGGATGGAGGAGCCTGGTAGGCTGCAGTCCATGGGGTCGCACAGAGTCGGACACGACTGAAGCGACTTGGCAGCAACCAATGTACTAAACGCCCCTTGAAATGATTTTGTTCAGTCAGGTTTTGCCTCTGCCCTCTGGAGCCACCAGGCCTTGGACAATTCACCCCATTACTCAAAGTTTAGTCTCTTCAAACTGAATATTCTACAGAAACTCCTGCCTCATCTGTATCACTGTGGTGTTGGCACAAGGCCATGGAAGAAATTCAAAAGCTATGGCCATAGTTAATCAGGGACTTGCATACACAAAGTCCATTTATTCTCACTTAAGGCATCTGACTCAGAAATGGAGCAGATATTACTTCACAAATAATAACCACAGGGCAACAACAGAAAAATCCTATTACCTATTTCTTCCTCTATAAAAAATTTTAGCAGTCATTTGCTATTTGAAACTGTTAACTGAGAATGTCTCACATAATGCTAACAGTTGTCAGCAAGCGTAATTAAATGCTCCCTGTTTCTACCAATAAATCAGATCAGAAGTGGTTAAGGCCATCTTTTCATCAGTTAGAGCTGGAGAATACTTGCTTATTGACTGTACTGCATGGTTTGATTGTGCTGCCCCTTTAATCTGGCCTCGGTCAGAACACTAACATGGCAACACAAGCTGCCCTGAAGCAAAAGAAACGTTTTATATCCAAGAGCTCATTTTCTTGTTAAGACTGGTGAACAGTTTTGTCTGATAAAATCTAAGGCAGTCAAGATTCAATGCATGCCCTATCAAAATCTCAATGGTATTCTTTTCAGAAAGAGAAAAAAAAATCCTAAAATTCATATAGAAACTCAAGAGATCCTGAATAATGAAAAAAAACTCTGAAAAAGAACAAAAAAGGAGGCCTTGCATTTCTTGATTTCAAAACATACTACAATACAAAGGGCATCAAGATGGTGTGATACCGGCATAAAGACAGACATACAGATCAATGAAACAGAACAGAGTCCAGAAAAAAAAAAAAAAAAAA
>NW_011495024.1:3520967-3524165 GCF_000754665.1 Bison bison bison | reverse complement strand
AAACAAAAAAAAGCCCAAAAAAAAAAAAAAAAAAAAACCTTTGTGTATATGGTCAAATGATTTTGAACACAAGTGTTCACAATAGGAAAAAAAATAGTCCCTACAACTACAGTGTTGGAAAAACTGGATATCCACGTGACCACCTGCAAAAGAACAAAGCTGGACCTCTACCTTATACTATATACAGAATTAACTAAAAAGAGCTAAAAAGTAAGACAAATAAATCAATATACAAAACAGAGTCACGGACACAGAAAACAATCTTACTGGTTACCAAACAGAAAAGGAGCAAGGGAGGGACAAACTAGGAGTATGGGATTAAGAGATACAAACTACTGTATATAAAAGAGATAAGCAACAAAGATTTAGTTTAGCACAGGGAATTATATCCAACATCTTGTAATAACAGAATATAATTTGCCAAATATAAAAACTGAATCACTATGCTGTACACCTGAAACTAAGGCAATATTGTGAATCAACCATGTCCTCAGTTGCTCCGTCGTGTCCAACTCTTCGCCCCACTATGGACTGCAGCCCATCAGGTTCCTCTCTCCATGGGATTTTTCAGGTAAGAATACTGGGCTGGGTTGTCATTTCCTCCTCCAGGGGATATTTCAAACCCAGGAATCGAACCCACATCTCCTGCATCTCCTCCATTGCAGGTGGACTCTTTACCATTGAGTCACCAGGGATGCCCCTATACATCAATAGAAATTTTTAATAAATACATCAATAAACATGGATGAGAGACCTACACTAAAGACCTAAAACTAAAACCCTCCTAGAGGAAAATAAGAGGAAAGTTTCATGACACTGAATTTGGCAATGATTTCTTAAATGAGACATCAAAAGCACAGGCAACAAAAGAAAAAAATAAACTGGAGTATATCAAATTTAAAAACTTCTGCTCATCAAAGGAAACAATCAATAGAATAGAAAGGCAACCTATATAATGGGATAAAATATCTGTAAATCATATCTCTGTTAAGGGGACAATATCCAGAATATATAAAGAATTTCTACAACTGAATGTTTTATGTTTAAAAATTTTCACAATAGGCAAAAGACTTAAATAAACAGTTCTCCAAAGAAGATGAAAAGATGCTCAACATCACAAAAGATGAAAAGATGCTCAAAACCACAAAACAAATACAAATCAAAACCAGATGAGGTACCACACACACCACTACAGATGGTCACTAACAAAATAACAAGTGTCAGCAAGGATATATGGAGAAATTGGAACCTTTGTGCACTGTTGGTGGGAATGTGAAGTGGTGCAGCCATTATAGAAAAAAATGTGAGTTCCTCAGAAATTTGAAAATAGAATTACTATACTATCTGGCAATCCCACTTCTAGATATTTACCCAAAAGAATTCAAAGCAGGATCCTGAAGGATGGCAGCACTATTTACAATACAAGAGATGGAAGAAACCCAAATGCCCACCAAAAGATGAATGAGTAAAGAAAATGTGATATATGCATACAATGGAATATTATGCAGCCAGAAAAAAGTAAATCCTGTCACACGATACAACCTAGGCAAGCCTGGAAAACATTACGCTAAATAAAGCCAGTGACAAAAAAGCAAAATACTCTGCAGTTCCATTATACACCTAATGTCAGCAAAATCATAAAAACAGAAAGCTGAAACATGATAGCAAGGAGGTGGGAGGAGGTAAAGGAATTAACTTTTAAAGGACATACTGTTTCAGTTTTGTAAGATGAAAAAGTCCTGGAGATCTGTTACGACTATGTGAATATACTGAACACTATTGAACTATATATTGAATAATGATGAAGATACACATTTTAATGTTATATTTTTATTGCCATAATAAAAAATGGAAAAAGCCAAAATGCAAAATAAAAACTTAAAAGGCAGTTGATATTGAGACTAAAGAATAATACTGCCACACTAGACTCCCCAGAAAAAAATCACCTAATAATTCATTTTAAATAACATAATGATAAGTGCTAACAATTAGTGAGTATATATACCATGTGCTATGCTAGGAGCTTTACATGTATTTTCTGATTTAATAATCCCAGTAGTTAGATCAGAATTACTGTCTCCATTTCCTGTAAAGTACTAAGGCTTAGAGAGGTCTCACTCTGACAAGAACCAAGTGACTCCCAGTCTGTACTGCTGAGTGTTGTGTTGTACGTCACATGACCTCCTCACCTTCTCTGAACATTTACCCAAACCAGAGAATAAAATCCTCAAAGGATACCATCTTTTCCAAATCAAACAGCAATGAACAGTCAAAAAAGCAATGCTGAGCTTTAAAAAACTGAAGCGCAATGTCCCATGTGAATTTCTCATTTTTATTAGCAAGAGCTTACAATACCTACCCCAGGTGAGGAATCCCTCACCCTTGTTTTTTTTGAAAAACCTTTTATGTTGGAGTAAAATTAACAATGTTGTGTTAGTTTCAAGTGTACAGCAAAGACATAGATGCCTTTATCAAACTCTTTTCCCTTTTTTCTTATTACACAGTATTGAGTATAGTTAGTTCCCTGGGCTACATCAGTTCAGTTCAGCACAGTTCAGTCACTCAGTCGTGTCTGACTCTTTGCGACCCCATGAATCGCAGCACACCAGGCCTCCCTGTCCATCACCAACTCCCAGAGTTCACCCAGACTCACGTCCATCGAGTCAATGATGCCATCCAGCCATCTCATCCTCTGTCGTCCCCTTCTCCTCCTGCCCCCAATCCCTCCCAGCATCACAGTCTTTTCCAATGAGTCAACTCTTCCCATGAAGTGGCCAAAGTACTGGAGTTTCAGCTTTAGCATCATTCCTTCCAAAGAAATCCCAGGGCTGATCTCCTTCAGAATGGACTGGTTGGATCTCCTTGCAGTCCAAGGGACTCTCAAGAGTCTTCTCCAACACCACAGTTCAAAAGCATCAATTCTTCGGCGCTTAGCCTTCTTCACAGTCCAATTCTCACATCCATACATGACCACTGGAAAAACCACAGCCCTGACTAGACGGACCTTTGTTGGCAAAGTAATGTCTCTGCTTTTGAATATGCTATCTAGGTTGGTCATAACTTTTCTTCCAAGGAGTAAACGTCTTTTAATTTCATGGCTGCAGTCACCATCTGCAGTGATTTTGGAGCCCAGAAAAATAAAGTCTGACACTGTTTCCACTGTGTCCCCATCTATTTCCCATGAAGTGATGGGACCCT
>NW_011495024.1:3498630-3520778 GCF_000754665.1 Bison bison bison | reverse complement strand
AGCCTTGATGTACTCCTTTTCCTATTTGGAACCAGTCTGTTGTTCCATGTCCAGTTCTAACTGTTGCTTCCTGACCTGCATACAGGTTTCTCAAGAGGCAGGTCAGGTGGTCTGGTATTCCCATCTCTTTCAGAATTTTCCAGTTTATTGTGATCCACACAGTCAAAGGCTTTGGCATAGTCAATAAAGCAGAAATAGATGTTTTTCTGGAACTCTCTTGCTTTTTCGATGATCCAGCAGATGTTGGCAATTTGATCTCTGGTTCCTCTGCCTTTTCTAAAACCAGCTTGAACATCAGGAAGTTCACGGTTCATGTACTGCTTATTATACAGTATTGAGTACAGTTAGTTCCCTGTGCTACATAGTAGGTCCTAATTGGTTATCTATTTTAAACATAACAGTGTCTACATGTCAATTTCCAACTCTCAATCTATCCTTCCCCACAATCCTCCCCTCTGGTAACCATAAATCCACTCTCTTAATCTGTGAGTCTGTTTGTTTTGTAAATAAGTTCATTTGTATCATTTTTGACCTAAATTTCTAAGTAAATGTGAGAAAACCATCTTTGGGGAAATATATTTACAGCAGAAACAAGCTCATTTAGCGATCTTGCACAGACAAATCACAGCAGGCATATATCCTGACATCCCTTTATTGAGAACAGCAGTCAATGGGTCCCATTGATGGCAGGTTTCTCATCTCAAATTAGCTGCTTACAGACTGGGGACCATGAGACATGGCCAGTACTGCTGGCTCAGCCACATAGCTTTAGTGATCTTGGCAAAGGGAAGAATTTAAATTCAAGTATGAAAAGAAAAGATTCTTCAGACGTATGCATAACGCAACAGACAGCAAAGAGCTTTAAGGTTTTTCAAGAGCAGGACAACTAAAAAGCAAATCACAACTAAAAATTCAAACACAAGAAATCCCAGCCTTCATAGACAGTCTGGAGAAGACCTTGGGTTCTTAAAATAATCCCCCAAATCTCTCAACCCATAGGAGATTGTACAATTTTTCATCTGCCTTTTGCCAAGGGAGCAATTTCAAAGTGAAAGCCTCTATGATCTTCTTATCACTGCATTTCTATTACAACTCTAACCTGAATTCAGAGGGTGGGGCTCTGAAGGATCCACTGATTGACTTTGTGAACTCAGCATGGAGCCAGACTTCAGAGGGTTGCAGCAAGCTCTGGCTCTAGCTTTTGGAGGTGGATGGAAAGCTGAGCTCCCTTCCCCGGGTCCCCCTCAGAGCTCCTCAAAACCCTGCAGCGGCAGAGATGTAGCATCAGAGCCGGGCTCTCTGGGCGCCTCGTGATGTGGCTGCGTCCTGCACAGCCTATGAGTTCTATAGTCATTTGACGCACGTGTGTTTGGCTGCAAACTCATTGCAGATTTCGGCGACACAACCACAGGAAAAATCATTACTTTTTAAAAAAAAAATAAAGCCTTTCCCCTCTGTTTTCAGCAGTAAATCAAGACAATGCAATTTCTGGGGACAGAAACGAAAGAACACAGTGACACAGGTCTCATTCAAGTAGGCCTTACTGTGCTCCTGTTGCTGCATTGGAAGCAATGGCCACAATAATCATCCAGAATATAGCCTTCAATCTTGGTAATCAAAGTTGAAATCAGACAACTATAAATCAGAGTTATCTAACCAAACACTGAGCATTGCACATACCTTACAAGTCAAAAATTCAAAAAAGCATCAATATTCAGAGCCTCACACTCCATATGGTTCAGTTAAACTGAAATTGATGCCACTGCAACAGTCTGACAGTGGGATCCAAATTTCCCATCACATAATAAGGATCTCATAGAACCATGTATTTGTTTTTACATATGTAACCAGGTATGCTATAGAAGAGGCAAACATGACTATGCTTGCATTAAAATAGTTCTAAAATGTACTAACTGAGTTAACGGGAAGACTTTGCCACAGATAGTAATTATGTCTGGAAACTATATACAGAGAAATGCAATATAGGAAAAAAGTGCTTTTCTAATTCACAGTGATCAAGTCCTGCAAGACAAGTGCTCATCTCCAATGAGGATGCAAAATCAAGATGCATGATTTGCCCAAAAGAGGGCTTTGAATTTCCAGGGGGAAAGCAGCTCCCAGGCTACAGATGCATGAGGAGCTGGAGCTACAGTGCATAGACCTCTGAAACCTAAGAAAACAAGGGCCTGAGACCCAGGCAGAGATTTTTGCCAGGACAGTCCTGGCAACGAAACCCTCTGACCAGGCACCAAAGGAGTAGGCACTGCTGTTTTCCCAAGCTGTACAAACTTCAGGCAAACTGAAGACCACATGACACAGCTGTTAGAAGCTCTGCTGCATCTGACCGTGGTACAAAGCAGCAGCAAAAAGAAGAGCTGAATGCTGATGTCTCCTTAGCTTTCAGCAGCCTTGGCATCACCTGTTATCTACAGAATCCTAATTGTCCCAGGAAGATGAATATTGACCACTGCCTGTGAACTTCCACTCATGATATAAACAGCCATGCACCATCATGCACCTTCCCAACTGGACCCTGAGTTATGGAAGCAAGCAACTGTGTCTTTGGCATAGCTGGATCCCCAGTGTGTATGGTAAGGACTCAGAGGTGTGTTGTTTCTTCTTGGACTGAGAAAGGGTCTGAGAGACCTCTTCTGAAGTCAAGGGGTACCAACCTAAGGATGAACCACAGGTGAAGAAGCTGGTGATTGGGGGATCTGTGGCGTAAAGAAGTGCCCTAGGGTATGATAACCAGCTCTGTTTAGATAAACAGAGCATGTCTTGGTCCATTTGAGTTGCTATAACAAAGCAACTAGAAGTTGCTAGACTGAGTGGTCTGTAAACAACAGAAATTTACTCCTCATGGTTCTGCAGGCTGCACGCTCAAGGTCAGGCGACAGGAGAGTTCTGATGAGAACATTTTCAGGTCACAGACTGCTGACTTCTCACTGTGCCGTCACATGGCAGACAGCAGAGGAGCTCTACGGGGCCTCTTTTATAAGGGCACTAATCCCATTCATGAGGGCTCCACCTTCATGACCTAATCACCTCCTAACACCATCCCCTTAGGGATAATGTTTCAACACAGGAATTTTGAGGAGGATGCAAACATTCAGCCCATAACAGGGCACAAAACCTAACTAAAGTAGATTTGGAGAAATATGCCAAAATCTAAATATATTGTGCTAACTATACCTGTCAAAGAGTGATGGTCAGGACTTCTTTGCATAAAGACTTCTTCAAATGGGAATACAGTAGGTTCTACTCACTTCTAATCAAAATTAAAAAATAAAAAAACCATAAAGAAATGTATGAGTCTGGAGAAACAGAAGCAGTGTCAAATGATAAACAATAATGTACAAAAACAAGATTGTGAACATCAAAGTTCATTTACGGACTACCATCAAACACCAATGGTACTTCAGAGATAGCTGAAGTCAACCATTATCTAATTTATAAATAAAAGCAGATTACATAAGTATTATTTTTGTCACAAACTATCTCTTCTGCAATGATGCCTATAATTTAACAAAAAAATAAATTATGTAAGCCTCCAGAAAAAAAAAAAATGCATCCTTGTTGAAATTAATGGTTCCTGGAAAGTTGTTCTTTTCTTGTAAATTGTATTCCA
The DNA here is from genome assembly GCF_000754665.1 of Bison bison bison. NCBI lineage: Eukaryota > Metazoa > Chordata > Mammalia > Artiodactyla > Bovidae > Bison > Bison bison. The sequence continues at coordinate 3,517,150 of NW_011495024.1, read as the reverse complement.
TAATTTGAGAAAACCTGCATCATCTAGAGTAGATAAAGCTGAGCTGGCATCTTCCCATCCCATAATTGGGAGAAAGAAGAGGAGGCTCATGCCCTTCCAAGACTGCAGCAAGATGAATCAGCCATCAGTCACCTGCTCAGCCCAGTCCCGTCTGCTCCTTTGCATCCAATACCCTTCTTCAGAGCCATGGAGTCTTGGAATATAGGCTTCTTCTGGAGACGCAGGTTGCCCATTGAGACCACACGCACCGTGCCAGGCCAGTTTGCCGCAGTATCCCTGATGCCCCAACACCCCATTCCCAGTACACCCCCTTCAAGGCACTTCCAGAAGCTGAAAGTGACACAGGCTGCTTCCTAAAACAACAAATTTATGTGAAAAGGATGGTCATAACCCTGATCCATTTAACAGCAAGATCGTACAATGTCTAGAACTTCCTTCCTTAAGTATCTGGGGTTTCAGAGTTCTCATCACTGACTCCCCCAGAAAACTGGTATGCAGAATGAAGCTTTATATTCAGTTGTCAAACTCAAAGGGATCATGGAAAATCTGACTAGTACCAGCCACCCTCTTTTACAGAGAAAAGCCTTCCCCCTTCTCTTCCACCCCTGCCCCATGTCACTGGTATTTTAGCAAAGGAAATAAAGAATGAGACATAATACTGGATCTGAGTTCAGGAAGAAAACTGAAAGGTCACCAAGTCCATCCCCCTGTCTCTCCATCAGCCCAAATCTCAACTGTAACATTTTACTTTCTTTATAAGGTTACCTCAATAGTGTCTCCACAACTCGTTTCTATGTATATCCCTTGCCTGCACTATGTTCAGTTCAGTTCAGTTCAGTTGCTCAGTCCTGTCCGACTCTTTGCGACCCCATGAATCGCAGCACGCCAGGCCTCCCTGTCCATCACCAACTCCCGGAGCTCACTCAGACTCACGTCCATCGAGTCAGTGATGCCATCCAGCCATCTCATCCTCTGTCGTCCCCTTCTCCTCCTGCCCCCAATCCCTCCCAGCATCAGAGTCTTTTCCAATGAGTCAACTCTTCGCATGAGGTGGCCAAAGTACTGGAGTTTCAGCTTTAGCATCACTCCTTCCAAAGGAATCCCAGGGCTGATCTCCTTCATAATGCACTGGTTGGATCTCCTTGCAGTCCAAGGGACTCTCAAGAGTCTTCTCCAACATCACAGTTCAAAAGCATCAATTCTTTGGCGCTCAGCCTTCTTCACAGTCCAACTCTCACATCCATACATGACCACTGGAAAAACCATAGCCTTGACTAGACGAACCTTAGTTGGCAAAGTAATGTCTCTGCTTTTGAATATGCTATCTAGGTTGCTCATAACTTTCCTTCCAAAGAGTAAGCATCTTTTAATTTCATGGCTGCAGTGGAAATATTTAAATACCTGTCCCTTCATTTGGTACTTGGTGGTTTTCACTCCTACGTCTTTCCTAAAACTGCCATCAAAAGGTCACCTCTGGCCTCCCAACTGGTAACTCCACAGATCTGTTGGTAGTTCTAAACCTAGCAGACTTCATTCAATCCTGTTGGTTGCTGCCTTAATAAACTGAGTATACATATGCCCTCCTCTAAATTTTTCTTTCCTGGTTCTATTGCTTTCCCTCTAACTTATCTTTCCCAGACCATGTTCACAGGTTCTCTTCCACCACCAAACTTTTAAATAGGAACTGTCTAGGATTTCATGTACCAAGAGGACAGATACATGCAAAGTAGATTCTGCATGCAAAGGGTTAAGAAACTAGGATGGTATATTTTTGAAAAGGATAAGAATTAGTGCTGATTGTTCAAGTCAGTAATTCTTCAGCCAACTTGTTATGTGGGGACTGATTCAGAAGCACCAGAGTCAGGATTTTTCCATCAAAGAAGAGCCACTTGCCTTCAATAGGATCTGTGTGCAGTAAATTGAATCGCAGTCTGGTTGACCCACTAATGTTTTCACTTATCATACTACAGAGAGCGTTCAGTTTTCATGGTTGTTTCCTGAGATAATAAGTGTATTCTAAAAGATAACACTAAGGTCATTCATTATAAATTCCTCCGTATCAGGTCACTACTTAGCACCCCTTGATGGAGTGTCACTGGATTTAGAATAAAATTTACACTCCTTATGCTGCTCTGGAATGCCTAATGTTGGGTCTCTGCCTACTTTCCAAATCTTCTTCTCTGTGGGTCCCTCAGATACACCCATCTGAATCTAACCTCCGAAAACAGAAAGGTTAGATAATAACATATGTTCACAATTTGTGTTTCTTCCAGTAAAAAATAAAGGAAAGCAAGAGAATGAAAAAAAACTAAGAGCAAGATGGCAGCAGTTTCTAGGAGAGGGAGGTGACTCCTGGGAAGGGATGGGGAAGAACAGGGAGCTTTATTTTGTGTTTAAGCCACATAACCTCTGCTGGGTATACCAAATGTGTCATAATTCAAAAGGCAAGTCTGCAGTGCCACACCACAGATGCCAGCAACCCAACTACAATTTACTGTGTACCAAATTCCAGGGATAATAAGCCACTGCTCTTTGCTGGCAAGATCCTGACTCTAGTCCTTCTGGATCAACCACTACCTAAAAAGTTGGGTGTTACAGAATTACAGATTTGAATAAAATTAAGTCACCACTAACCCTTCTCTTTTTCAAAACTACATCATCCAGTTTCTTAATGCTTTGCATACAGAATCTACTCTGCATCCATGCAGCCTATGTATGAGACCTATGCTTACACTCAGTAGCCATCCTGCAGTGGTTATTTTTCTAGAACACTGAGGCTGGGGGGCTGGCTGGCTTGGTGGTCCTCTGGACCACACTGTTCCTAGTTGAGGCATACCAGAGCCAACTACGCAAACACAAGCCCCGGCAGTCCCCAGCTCTGCCACATTATCTAAACCAAATCCCTGACACAGCCTGGCAGTTCTGACATCCCTTGACTGTCTCTTGAGGAATCCCTGGATGGGAAAAAGCCCTCCAGAGCCCCCAGCCTGAATTCAAATCTTGGCTCCCCTGCTCACCAACAAGTTTGACCTTGTTACTCAAGAACTTAACACAGGAATAATCACTGGACTCTCTCTCTCAAGCTATTGTGATGATTAGATGAAATAATTCACAAAAGCATCTACAGCAAGGTCAGCAATACTTCTTATTACTATTACTGTTGATGTGGTGGTGGTTTTTATTATTACTATTATGATCATTATCATCATCTGACATGACAGATAATGATGATGATGGTGGTGATCTGATCTGACCAGAAAGACAAAGCAGAAAAAGAAGAGTTGCGCTAAAACATCAAGAGTTGGAAAAGTAAGTCCCAGAAGACAGAGAGTCGAGTTGTGTATTAGAAATGATGCGGCGAAGGTCAGTTACCAGAGGATAATCCATAGAGAAACCAAGGTCCAAAAAAAAAAAGTAAAACTCAGGCCACACAGAGGAGTTCAGGGTCTACCGCTGAAAGAGGAGGGGAACAGACAAGGGCTAAGAGGCTGGGGTGGGCAGTCTGGAATCTTCCACTGTCACTCCAACAACACACCTGTGCTCTTCTCACACCCTTCCCCCCACCTCTCAGCCCCATAAGAGTCTTGCTGTCTAGATCAGGGCACTGAAATGCAGCATTAATCCATGACAAGGATGTGGCTCAGTAAGCTGGATCCCCTATCAACAGACCGCCTAGAATCAAATCCGTATCACCTGCAGTGTCACAGACCTGAAACTGGTTAGAAAGCCAGGGTCTGGCCCTTTACCCTATCCTCCAGTGCACAAAGGACATTCCCTTCACTCTCTTCTGCTGCTTCTTGGTCAAGCAAGCAGAATTCAGTCCCAGCACAGAGCTCTGTGAGATAATGAGAATCAGGAGACCCACAATGAACGGGAAGAGCTGCCCTACCTCTCAGTACCTCTGTCTATATGTCCAGTCTCAGAGCCCATACGGTGGTTGGGGCAGCTGGTGAGAGTGGGAATTATGAGGGCTCTGGACATCAAGGCATGGAGCCTAGATCAGACACCTGGGAGCCAAGTGACCTCCACTAAATTATTTATTTCCCCCTTGAGTCGGTTTTCTCAGCTATAGGACAAGAGGAATAATCCTATCACTGAGATGTTAGAAGTTAACTGAAATCATATGACAGAGTTTTAAAAAGTTAGAATCTGTAAGTTCTGATAAATATTGGCTCTTCCTCTCTGCTTCTCCCTCCTCCTCTCTTATAGGGGATGAATGCAAGAGCTTTTGAAGGTTATTCCTGGTCTCCTAAATTTAGAGAATTTCTGAGGTATTACAAGAAGATTCTAATACAAGCTTCTAAATTTATTGCTAAATCTTCAAAGTTGCCTATAAAAAAATACAATGAGAAAGACTGGGTTAAATATGATGTGATTAACCTCATCATCAGAGATGAGTTTAAGTGAATCTTTGTCCAATTAGCTTTATAAGTATATCTCTTAACCACTGGAAATATTTCAAAGGATGAGTGAAAGCGATGTAGAAATCCACGTCCTATTTCTGTTCCTCTGTGACTTGCAATGGGGCAGAGATAACACTTGATATTCTTAAAGAAAGAACATGGGCTGCCCTAGAGGATATCACATCACAATGCCTATTGTAATTCAGGCAGGATAGTGTTGAAACAGGACAGAGAGACTTAACAGAATAAAGCTCAGAAACACGCAGCCGACAAGGGTGGCAATGAGCAAAGACAGTCTATTGGATAAATAGTACTAGGACAAAACGTACATACACAGTGAAAAATAAGGCATCTACCTGAAACCACAGAGCACAGACTAATAAAAACCGATGCTTATTAAGAACCTAAGGTTGAAAGCAGAACTTCAAAGTTTGGAGAAGGAAATTTTTAATAATCTTTTTATAACCTTGGAGAAGAGAAGGTTCTAACACGAAATATAAAAAAGTTCTAAATATAAAGAAAAATGATAGACATATTTTCCTCCTATAAGAATTTAGAGTTCCTGTTCACCACAGTGCTCTAAAGAGAGTGTAGAAAAGACAAGTCATAACTGAAGGAAGACAGATATTCCCAGCATGTCATGGGCAAAGAATTGGCTCTTGAAAATATAAAGAAAATAAGGAAAATGACAACTGAATAGACAAAGCATTTCCAGAAGATGAAAGATAAATAGCCAATAATCATTGGAAAAGATACTTGGGCACATCAGAAATCAGAGAAATGCTAATTAAGGCCATAGTGAGATTTTATTTAACAACCATAATTGGCAAAAATTAATGTCTGATGATATCAAGTATGGCAACGATATTGGACATGCAGAATTCTTACATCTGAGAGTACACATCGTAAAACTCTGGAAAACAATTTGGCTTGGTCATATAATATATTGTACATTTGTGACCCTGGAAAACATTTACCCAATATATAAACATTATATATGTATAACATTACATATATATATATATATTTATATTTGAAAACTTGGGAAAACAACTTGCCATTATCTTATGAATATGAATATGTCCATACCCTACAACCCAGTAATTTCCCTTCTAGGCATAAATCCTAAAAAATTCTTGCACCTGTACATCAAAAGACATACACAAGATGGTTCATAGGAACTATTTTTAAAAAAAGAAAATCCAATTTCCATCAGTAGCAGTTTGTATACATTGCTATATATATATATACATATACTTATAACTGGAATATCATACACTTGTGAAAATAAATAATCTATAGCTATGAGCATCAATGTGGATCAATCAGAAACATAATGTTAACTGAAAATAGCAAGTTGCAATAGATTACATTTATAGCATGAGAAATCATTTTTAAATTTAAAAAAAAGCAAATAACTCATATGTGGCTTTTAAAAACAGAAAAGCAAGTGAACAAGAACAAAATTCAAGATGGGGTTATTGCTTGAGAACTCGTGTAACAGGGAAGAACAAATCCAATTCCATATCATATCTGTTTCTTTTACTCTAACCTTTGTATTCTATTGCTTCTAATACAAATTAAGAATGCTGCTTATTGCCTGAAATATACAGACTAGCCCATTCTCAAGGCTCTGACTTTTAAAGGCATAACATTTTCCCATTTATATGGCGATAAAAAGTTGCAGAACAGAGGATAACATTTGTCTTGTTGGAGGTTTACAGAACATTTTGACCTATGTGGACAGATGCAAGAACAAAGGATTCCCACACCAACAAGTTTGGAGCAACCATATCCCCTCTACTTTTGGTACAAAAGAAGCCTGAATTCTAACTTGGGGAAGATGGCTCTTTGGGACGTAGTCCATCATTTTCTCAGTCTTCTAGCTTTCCAAATAAAGTCACTGATCCTTGCCTTTACGACCTGTTTCTTAACGTACTGGCCTGTCATGTAGTAAGCAGTATGAACTTGGACTCACAGTAACACCAGGAATTCCAATCACGAAAATGCTCACAGGGAACGAGTGAAGCTGAAAATGCTTCTTACCCAGAGGAGTGTCTTCACACACTTTCAGTTTATTCCTAGCTTTTATAATCTATATAACTGTAAAATGACTTTAAATATCTGAATTTTAATAACTTTGAAAAGAATTTTAAGATCAAATTTGCTATGTAGGTTGCATCATATTTCAAAATCACAGAACAATTCTAAAGTAGACAGCTGACTTTATAATGTAGGGCTTTCCTACTGGCTCAAACAGTAAAGAACCTGCCTGGGTTTGCCAGGGTTTGATCCCTGGGTAAGGAAGAACCCTGGAGAAGGGAATGGCTGCCCACTCCAGTATTCCTGCCTGGAGAATTCCATGGACAGAGGAGCCTGGCAGGCTGTAGTCCATGGGGTCACAAAGAGTCAAACATGACTAACTAATGCCTTCATTTTTTTCCTTTTCAACCAATTCAGAAGGATCCAGGCAAAGACAGTGGCAGCAAGAGAGCTTAAAAATACAGTCAGAGCCAAAGCCAATTTCCATGCTCTGTGAGATTCATAAGAAGGTACTATTTTGAAGGACAACCCATCTTTTTATCTACAAAAAGATCTAGTCATTCTATCTGCAAAAGCACTGATAATCTCAGTAAATATCAATATATCATTTCCTCCCCAATAATTAAACATCTGACATGTGTACCTGTCCCTCTTATTAACTTGTTTCAGGGACACGATTTTCTGGAAATACTGTGTGTTCTTGAACCTTCTAATAAGCTTCCATACAAAGTTACAGAACATATTCACCATACACACAGCAGCAAAATGCAAATGAAGGATTTTCTATCCACTCTATCAAATAAAGTGTCAATATTTTCACTGCCATCCCAAGCAAAATGCTTAATGCCTGCAGTGTTAAAGATTTTTTACTTTTTAAAGAACACATAGTTCACGAGGTACAGACAGTACTGACAGTTTAATCACAAGCTCAGGAAAGCCAATGAAAACAATAATGTTCATGTAGTCCTAACAAAACCCATGATACTAAAGTTTGGTTTTTTTAATCAGCAAGATTTCCAAGTCAAAACCAAGGGTTTCCTTATTTGAAACAATACTCATTTCAACTAGGTGACAGAACCCAAGAAAATAATCTTTCAATGACGTTTTGTGAATTCACAACTATGGATGTTTATATTTGATAGTGTATTTGAAGTAAAGAAGGAATGGTTGTCAATTATAATTAGAGAAAATTATTTGAGAAAATTTTACAATGTGAATATGAGTGATAAAACACTGGCCGTTTGTCTGAGTTAACAGGAAATTATCATAATTTAAAAACGAACTGTCTAGCCCATCACATCTACAGTGTGCTTGATACTGACAATGCCAGTGCTGTGGGGTGGGAAAGCAGAAGGCCCGCTATGGGTTTTCCAAATTATAGCAGTCAATATAGGAAAGAACTTTATTACAGTCCTGTCTGTAAATGAGGAATGTAATGAACCTGGGACTCAGCGGAGGCTGTGCTGGCTGGAATTGTCTTAGCACACTCTGCTGGCAATCAGAGATAAGTTTAGTTTCAAAGTCTCTCAAAATTGTACATAAGGTATGCCATAGTAACATACCAAAGGAATCATATCAGTAGTTCAATGATCTCCACTAAAGTAAGTACAACACAATCAATTTCCAAATATATTCCAGACGCACACATACACATGAACACATGGGTACGTAAGTATGTAGGTTCAGAGAGCCACACGCTGAAAGGATATAAGTCACATATGTAGTTATAGTGAAAGTGAAAGTCGCCCAGTCGTGTCCAACTCTTTGCGACTCCATGGACTATACAGTCCATGGAATTCTCCAGGCCAGAATACTGGAGTAGGTAGCCATTTCCTTCTCCAGGGGATCTTCCCAACCCAGGGATCGAATCCAGGTCTCCCGCATTGCAGGAGGATTCTTTACCAGCTGAGCCACAAGGGAAGCCCTGGGGTTACAGATAAGACTTTAAAAGTAATACAAAATGTCATAAAGGCCAAAAAAGAAAATAAATCTCCTAGAAAACTGACATCTATAACAGCAGGCTCCAGAGTAACCATTTTTGCTATTCTAAGATTCACTGTAAGAAAAATAACGAGAAGAAATTATTTCTGAAAAATACATAAAAGAACTCAAGAACTAAAGCATATAATTAAAATGCCCTCAGGGGACACTATCTAGATTGAATGTGACACACAGAGATTATACAGAACATAATAGAGCTATAAAATGTAATGCAAATGAGACGTAACAGTTTTAAATAAACAGAAAAATATGAGCCTTCAGATTAGGAGTATTATAAAATCTGCATACTCAAGTGCTATGCATAAGCTCATGATTCATTTGAAGTTATACATTATTAACAAGACCGAGGCTTTGCAATCATAAGGCTGACTCATGATAAGACACTTAAAATCTGGAGAAAAATATTTGTTAAGAAATGCTGCAAACAGAAAACTTTATTAACAAAGTGTTTTTCTTTTTTATCCTTCATTGGATATCCACAAACTTACATAACTCAGTGACTTGGTGTTTTTAAAATATGGAGTTGATCACATGGATCATCTTTCCTCACTAGTAACTGAAATCCTTTACAAATAATCCTGAATCCTGATCCTGGGTCATTGTTGGAGTATTTATAACAGTGGAGTCCAAAAGAGTTCCATTATGAAAGTATTCCTAAATACTTAGCATGATTTAAATGTATTCCCCACACTCTGCTGACTGCTCTTTGAAAAGACAATAGGTATATCAGAAAGAAAATGAGATTGGAAATTTTCAGATTCAGCCTAAGGGGGAATAAAGAACTAAATACATAATTGCAACTGACCGTTTTGAGTGCCACCACAGAAGACACTGCATTGCAGGGAGGAAGGTGCTACCTCCACCAGGGCAATAGGGTCAGCGAAGGCTGAGGTTAAGGGTAGGGGGCAGCAGGTAGGCAGTGGAAGAGAGAAGGTCCATAAATGGGAAAGATCTCTAGAGAGAGTAGGAGCATCCAGAATCCAAGGGAGCCCAGTTTGGGAGGCAGCGACCAAAGATGGTGCCTTAGAGCTGGGCAAGAAGCTAGCTCACAAAAGGAAAGTCAGGTGGATAGTAACAAGGACATACTGGTTGTCTACAATTTTTTTTAACATTGCCACTAATCTGAGGACAGATTAAAAGTTAAAAACCCTTGAGGAAAACTCTGAGCCGCACTCAGATTTATTATAAATGCACCACTCTCTAAATTCATTTAATACCTTGTTTAAATATTAAACTAGAGTGAATGAAGAAAAATGAAATGTTTTTAATTCTTGTAATATCATAATCAAGTATCCTTGGAATTATCTCTTCTAAATTAAATAAAATTAAGTACAGTAATCTTTTACCATCAAAGGTCAAACATTCTTTTAACGAGTCTGGCTGATTTTTCAATGCCTAAACAGGAAATGGAAAATCATGCATAAAAACTGCTTTTGCACATTATATAGACAGGTATTTAAGTGTGTGGATGAGCCAGTCTATCTATGTGGAAAATTTTAAATGCAGAAAAAGAGACCAATCGCTCTCACTACGGCATGACCTAGCTGCTCTCTCCTGTAATTCTGAGCTGGTGGTCAGTGGGTCCTCTCAAAGAAGTAACCATCACAATTAGCAGATGCAAACTATTATATATAAAATGGACTCACAACAAGTTCCTGCTTTGTAGCACTGAGAACTATATTCGATACCCTAGGATAAACTATAATGGAAAAGAATATGAAGAAGGATATGTGTGTGTGTATATATATACAGAATCATTTTACTGTATAGCATAAATTAACAACACTGTAAATCAAATATATTCAATAATTTTTTAAAAAGAAGTAACCACCACCATATCGCTAGTTAACAGTCAGGGAGAACTGGCGTGATTTTTACATATATCTCCTGTAACGCTTCCCAAAACCCACTGAGATGGATTCCGTTTTGTGACTGTCCTTGTTTTACAAAGGAAGAAACTCAGATTTGGACACATTAATTTTCCCAAGGCACAGAGCTAATGAACAACCATGCCAGGCCTCCAACTGTCTTCAGCCCCAAAGCCCAACAGAAGTAGTCAGCTGCAAAACAGCTGACTTGCTAAGGTGTTCGTTTGTTAAAGTGCTTTCGTTGTTAAGGTGCTTCGTTTTTATTTTCAGAGTTGCATCTAACCCTGTCTGGATGCACTGAGCTGCTTAGCCAAAGAGTCATTAGTTGAATCTATAGCAGCTACAGCAACGCACCTGGTTCCCAATTAATCTTTCCACATCTTTCTTTCCTCATCTGAAAAGTCGGGTCAATAACACCTTAGTAGTAATAATAACAATCTTAACATGTTTCTATGAAGATGAAGTGGTTGATATGATTAACCAGGTGCATACCAGCCGGGCGCTCATATTCTCAGCCTTCTGGCATTTGATATCCCAAGCATGTGAAAGTAAGCAAACAGCCTTACAGAAGATCTAACACCCACCCCTCTGTGGATATGACATGGCATATACAAACCACTGTTCCTGAAAGCGGAAAGTCTGGGGTCCTCAAGAACCTCCATGGGTGCCCCAGTCACACCCCTACCCAGACGGTGACAGCACTTCCTCCTCCAACATTCTACGGACGAGTCCTTAAAGAAAATAGGTCAATAAAACTGGTTTTGCCAGAAGCATCCGAGGGCAAAAGAAAATCTGGTATATTTCTGAAAATATGTTCTTGCTTTTCACATATCTTTTTATACCTCCTAATACAATTATTATATTTTGCCACTGGCTTTATGAGGATGTGGTACTCATTGGAGCACTGGCTTTCCTCTTTAAACTAAATAGGTATTGAAGACAAAAGAGCACAGTTTGTAAATTACCATCTCTTCTGTTTCCTCTGCACACTGGTCTATGAACTAGGTGCCATTAATTTTCTGGATCTCACCTCTGACCTCTTAATAATGCCGCTCACATGTGGTAACTAGTTGGCACATTGCTCCCTTGCTAACAATTAGGTTAATAATAAAAAGATAATCTGTATGAATCCAAACCTGGGAAGCATAAAGAGCTTCACACACCCAACAGCAAATGAAACTCAAAGTCTAGGGAGAGAATCTACTGATTAAATTCATCTTTTATGACCACACATTAAGAACCAGGTTAAAGAGGAATAAGAGCTCCTTAATGGGAAGGATGAAAGAGTGGTTTAGTAGTAGTGTAGTGTTAGTCACTCAGTCATGTCTGACTCTTTGTGTCCCCGTGGACTGTAGCCTTCCAGGCTCCTCTGTCCATGGGATTCTCCAGGGAGAATACTGGAGAGGTCTACCATTCCCTTCTCCAGGAATCTTCCCAACCCAGGAATTGAACCCGAGTCTCCTGCATTGTGGGCTTCCCTCGTAGCTCAACTGGTAAAGAATCTGCCTGCAATGCAGGAGGTCCAATTTGATTCCGGGTCGAGAAGATCCACTGAAGAAGGGATAGGCTACCCACTCCAGTATTCTTGAGCCTCTCTGGTGGCTCAACTGGTAGAGAATCTGCCCACAATGTGGGTTCGAACCCTGGGTTGCAAATATCCCCTGAAGAAGGGAATGGCTACCCACTCCAGTATTCTGGCCTGGAGAATTCCATGGACTGCACAGTGGTCACAGTCAGACACAACTGAGCAACTTTCACCACTGCATTGCAGACAGATTCTTTAGCATCTGAGCCACAGGAAGCCCGAAATAGTGGTTTAATTATGTCCGAATAGCAGAGGCGAGAGCATTTAAGCCAGACTCTGATTAACTTACTACTCTCTTCTCAAAGGTCTGCACAAGTTCAAGGGCACAGCCAAGCCAACCTGCTGCTTAGCAGACACTGATGTGAACATCAACAGAGTCTGGTTCGGGGAACACGATGGAAACAAAAATGAAAGGCTTTTCACCTCTTGGGAGCAAAGCAGCGAACTCATGAGTCAAAACATTGATAGTCCAGCTAAGAAACTACTGCACAGAGCCCTGTGGCAGTCAACCTGTTTGGGAAGCACAAGCACATTCCTCATCGACAGCACAGAGAGCCTTCTGAAGAAATAAGGCAAGTGCAAACGAATCTATCGCAGGCTCTTTCTAAACCACTACGCTGAATAATTAGAGAAACTCTGATGAAAGCTGGTTTTGAATAATAACTTCCAGGGGAATCTTTTGCTCTTCCCTAGATAATAACTGATAATATTTTGATAATAGCCAATGTATCAATATACAATACCTATGTCAATACCTATGACAATATCAATACCCGTGACTTTCTAAAGCCTAGTAAGGAAATGAGTATATGCCAGTGATAATATAAACCACAGGCATCCTGATCCTGGTATTAACATCACTGCTGTATTTTCTCTGGAGGCAGTCAGCACAGGACAGGCTTCGTGGGTTGTAAACTGTATGACCCACAGACGTGATCATCCGTTTCACTTTTTTGGCAAGTGCTTCATTCCACATTTCATATTGTAATTAACATTTTAAAGCATTACATTTTAAAACTTTTTTTTTTTTTAATGGGAAGACCTATTTTCAATGGAAGTCCTCCCATTTGACCTCTCTCTCCTCTTTACCATAACCAACACCCTCCAGAAACCTCCCAGAAATCCTAGAACTACTTAGATTAAAACTGCTGCTGTGATGCATTTGCACACTCCTCCTCCACCGACACCAGGTCCTACACCTACTCGTACTCCTACCTCAGCTCCTACTCCTGTTTCCACAACTACTCCTACTCCAGTTTCTACTCCTTTACCTACTCCTAATCTACTGCATCTAAATCTACATATCTACTTCTCCATCTAAACCTGCACCTACTCCTGGTCTGCCCCTCTATCTACTCCCACGTCTACACATAACTATATATGTAATTATACCTATACTTTCCTGATGCCTCAGACGGTAAAGAATCTGCCTGCAATGTAGGAAATGAAGGTTTGATCCCTGGGTCGGGAAGATCCCTGGGTCGGGAGATCCCTGGAGAAGGGAATGGCTACCCACTCGAGTACTCGTGCCTAGAGAATTGAGAGGAGCCTGGCAGGCTACAGTTCATGGGGTCACAAAGAGCCCCGGTATCATTGAGTGACTAACACTTTCACTTTCACCTATACGTTTTCTTCCTTTTACATCAACACCTACTCCTCATCCTGTATCTAGACCTTTATCTATAACTATGTCTGCTGCTGCTGCTAAGTCACTTCAGCGTGTCCGACTCTGTGCGACCCCATAGAGGGCAGCCCACCAGGCTCCCCCGTCCCTGGGATTCTCCAGGCAAGAACGCTGGAGTGGGTTGCCATTTCCTTCTCCAATGCGTGAAAGTGAAAAGTGAAAGTGAAGTCGCTCAGTCGTGTCCGACTCTTAGCGACCCCATGGACTGCAGCCCACCAGGCTCCTCCGTCCATGGAGTTTCCAGGCAAGAGTATCTACACATATACTCGCACCTACTCCTCCACATACACTCATACCTACAAGTATTCCGTTTTCTAGAATGACTTTTAAGGCAGGTACTACTGTGCTTTGCGTCAGCTGTATCTTCATCCTGCTCTACAACACTGCAGTTCAACATGTGACCATAAATCATATACGTGCCTTTCTCAATCTGTAGGATAACAATCTCTTTTCATTCCTAATCTCTTTCTTGTATCATTACAAAGCACTTTAACAAATATTTATTTTAAACATGAAAAAAAAACATAAGCTTGTGATGAGGGTGAAATGAAATATATATTTCACTACCAAATTATTTCTCTTTAGTTTCATTTTATAATTAGTCCACCAGTCTTCTGAGTCACTGGCACCCCCAGATCACCTGGAAGAGACAGATGAGATGTGCTATGCGGGTTCAAGTCCTCATCTGAACCCTGCGTCCCGCCACCCTCCCCCTTATGCACTAGCTGCACTCCTGCCACAACGCCCTCCCACCTGCCAAGCTTCCCCGCCTAAGAGCTCGGCCCTGGCTGCTTCTCTGTGTGGAAGGCTCTTCCTCTAGTTCTATCCATAGCTGGCGCCTTTCCATCATTCATGACTCGACCCAAGTGGCACATCCATAGAGAAAGAATAATTAGACCAAACCTGCCTAAAATGCCCTCCCTCTTACCCTCAAATACCACATTGCTGTCTTTCCCATTACTGTGTGGTTGTTTTCTTCTTTAAAACAACATCCCTATCTGAAATCATCTTGCTTTTATCAGTATCTCTCCATCTTCCAAGGTACGCTTCATGAGATAAGGATGTTTATTTTGTTCGCCACTGAATCCCCAGCACCTAGAATAATGACTCTACACAATAAGCACCAAAGGAAATGAATAGAGGAGGGAAAATATGTCCAAACTATAGCTAAATCAATATTAAATAGCTAATTTTAGAGGAGTTTGTAGATGTGAAGTTTTATGTGGTGTCTAAGGGCTCATAAAAGATACAGGTTTTAGTAGTACCCACTCTTAGAAGTTTCACTAAACAACGTGTCATTCCTACAGTATGTGAATTATCCATACAACAAAAACTTAGGTAGGTACAAATGGTACAATTATTTCTAGGGCTCCAAACAGATCTGTTTGCTTTATCATTTATTGTTTAACATATTCCAATTATGCTATATGTTTAGAAATGTGAAAGTAAAATTCCAGTCATATTTATTTTTAAAACAGGGCGAGAAATTAGAAGCATATTTCACCTGGCAAGAAAGCAATTACTGCAGCAGCCTATTCACACCATAAGCCAAAACAAAAACGAAATGATCTTTTGGTGTTTGGGGGAAAGCAATTTCTAAGTAATAGATGACATTTAGAAATGATAAATGCATGTTCACACTAACTACAACTTGGTAACAATTTAATATTTTATGTAATCACAGACATCTCATTCGATCACTATCAAAAGAAAAAAAGAAATCGCCATGGCCTACCAAAGCTAGTCGAAGTTTCCTATTATTATGGAAAACCCAAAGATGAAGAAAAGCAAGTCATAGGATACAGTATCTCAAACGAAACATTTAATCAATTCTTTTCTTTTTGGTTGGTTACCAAGAAAAAAACAAAAACAGAAAAATCAATAGCCAAATTGTTTCCAATGCCATACACTCCATGGGAATGAACTTAATAAAACAGACTTAAATATTCCTAGTATGTGTAGGTCAACATCCTAAAATATCAAAAGCCAAAACTCCTTGTGACCATCAAATTAAATCAACAGCCAGTGTACAGCATTTACCATCTGAAAGTAGGCTGTATCTAATGGCAGACAGTTTTGTTGTTTCGTGTAGTGGCATTAAAAAAAAAAAAAAAAAACCTAAGAAAAACAGATCACTGAAATCTAAAAAATTACTCCCATCCTTACATTTTCCCCAAACTATAATCCATGTATTATGCAGTACACAGTTCTTCATTCTCCAAAGAAACGGATGTTTCTCTCAGAGAAAGGATCGAGAATACGTGGCATAGATGAGCAGAAGGCTTGGAAATCTATGAAGTTGATAATCAGTCTCTAAAGAAATAATAGACTCTACTTTTAACAGGCAAGGATAAGAGAAGACATGTAACACCAAAGTTCATAGGCCTCAAATAATTGACCCCCAGGAAAAACAGGATGCCAAAAATGCAGCTATGAAGTTCTCAAACCAGTCTCTCCCTCTGCACCCCCAAACCCATTTTTCTTAAAGCTTTCTCCCAAACAAAACATCTAACGAGTAATGCCCAGGAAGAGAAGGTTAGCAGTGAGGTTAGCAGTCACCCTCTGCTTGGCAGCTGGCCTGGCCTACCAATCCCATATGGGATCCACATAGAGTGTTTACAGGTAAACTGAGTGAGATGGAAAGCCATCTTAGCACAGGTTCCAGCCTGTGCTAAGGACCAGGTCTACTGGTCTCCTGAGATCAGGGTCCCAATAAATCAGTTTCCCTTTGACTGGGTATCCAGGAAAAGAAGGGACTGTTATTGCTGTTTTGCTTTTTTGTTTGTTTGCTTAAGAAAAGCAAAAATGATCTTATTTGCAAAGCAGACATAGAGACACAGACCTACAGAACAAACATATGGACACCAAGGGGGAAGGAGGTGGGGTGGGATGAATTGGGAGAGTGGGAATGACGCATACACACCATTGCTACTATGCATAAAATAGGCAACTAAAGAGAATATAGTGTATTCCTCAGGTAACTCTACTCAGTGCTCCGTGATGACCTAAATAGGAAGGAAACCAAAAAAGAAGGGATATATGTACACAAATAGCTGACTCACTTTGCTGTACAGCAGAAACTAACACAATATTGTAAAGCAACTATATTCCAATAAAATTTAATTTAAAAACAGAAAAAGTCTGCCTAAACTAGAATCCCAACTTTCCCCTAAGGGCTCATGACATCCTAGAACTACAATGATTCCCTTCCAAATGCTGTAACATAACCGAGAATGATCATGCTATCATATTCATCAAGTAAAAAATTATAGCAGACAAAAGAAAATCCTCACCATCACAGCCACAAATATTACTCAGCAATATTGCTGAGTCTTTACCGGAGACAGAACTCCTGAATAGTCTTTGTTCCTCTAAGAAAAGCTGGACCATTATTGTTTGATGTGAGAACCACTACTCTCACCATTCATGGAATTTTTATTAGAAGGTAGGAAATTCTGAGTGTGCACATATCATTCTGGTGCCTCCCCACTGACAGGAATCATCATGCTACTCTTCTCTGTTCTCCAGATTGAGAGCCGACCCCTGGAAATTGCCAAGAGGACAGACATCTCAGCTGCCAGCAGGGAATCACCCAAAATGTCACTGCAGTTATCTGCAGTCTGTTTCATCAAATATTCAACAAAGCACAACTCTGGAAATCAAAAAGCTTTGGTTATGACATTTGGAAGACGATCTTAAATGCTAACTGTTAATAGCTAATCTACAGTGAAGAGGTGGGTTCTGTTAGTATATCTGCTGCTTCATTATTCTTCAGCATATTTTTGTTCAAACCCAAACAAAACATGTAGCCTCATCTCATGAAATTTAATGGCAAGTATACTCTCTGGTCGGAGAAGGCAATGGCAATCCACTCCAGTGTTCTTTCCTGGAGAATCCCAGGGACGGGGGAGCCTCGTGGGCTGCCGTCTATGGGGTCGCACAGAGTCAGACACGACTGAAGCGACTTAGCAGCAGCAGCAGCAGCAGCATACTCTCTGGTGACTACTAATTTTCTTGTTAAGTTGTGCTGTACAGAGATTGAACCGAAACCCTAAAACTTAACATGTACACCGATATGCTTCTATTTCCTTGCTGCTAAACTGGTGGAGGCAAGAGAAATAGAGGAAAACAATAGAATGGGAAAGACTAGAGGTCTCTTAAAGAAAATTAGAGATCCCAAGGGAACATTTCATGCAAAGATGGGCTCAATAAAGGACAGAAATGGTAGGGACCAAGTTATGACCAACCTAGATAGCATACTGAAAATCAAGACATTACTTTGCCAACAAAGGTCCATCTACTCAGGGCTGTGGTTTTTCCAGTGGTCATGTATGGATGTGAGAGTTGGACTGTGACGAATGCTGAGCGCCGAAGAATTGATGCTTTTGAACTATGGTGTTGGAGAAGACTCTTGAGAGTCCCTTGGACTGCAAGGAGATCCAACCAGTCCATTCTGAAGGAGATCAGCTCTGGGATTTCTTTGGAAGGAATGATGCTAAAGCTGAAACTCCAGTACTTTGGCCACCTCATGCGAAGAGTTGACTCATTGGAAAAGACTCTGATGCTGGGAGGGATTGGGGGCAGGAGGAAGAGGGGACGAGAGAGGATGAGATGGCTGGACAGCATCACCAACTCGATGGATGTGAGTTTGAGTGAACTCCGGGAGATGGTGATGGACAGGGAGGCCTGGCATGCTGCGATTCACGGGGTTGCAAAGAGTCGGACAGGACTGAGTGACTGAACTGAACTGAACAGAAGCAGAAGATATTAAGAAGAGGTGCCAAGAATATACAGAAGAACTGTATAAAAAAGATCTTCATAACCCAGATAATCATGATGGTGTGATCACTCACCTAGAGCCAGACATCCTAGAATGTGAAGTCAAGTGGGCCTTAGGAAGCATTACTACGAACAAAGCTAGTGGAGGTGATGGAAT
>NW_011495024.1:3498230-3498354 GCF_000754665.1 Bison bison bison | reverse complement strand
CCTGCCTCTTGAGAAACCTGTATTCAGGTCAGGGAGCAACAGTTAGAACCAGACATGGAACAACAGACTGGTTCCAAATAGATAAAGGAGTACATCAAGGCTGTATATTGTCACTCTGCTTATT
>NW_011495024.1:3496209-3498001 GCF_000754665.1 Bison bison bison | reverse complement strand
AATCCCAGGGACAGGGGAGCCTCGTGGGCTGCTGTCTATGGGGTCACACAGAGTTGGACACGACTGAAGCGACAGCAGTAGCAGCAGCAGCAGCAAGTGCCCTTTGGCGTAACAGTTATCAAGTCTTCGGCCTGCCAGCCCACATAAGCCAGCAAGCTGGCCACTCGCTGTCACAGCTTCCCACTGTCACCTTCTGCTCCTCCTCATTATCTACAGCTTTCCTGGTCTTTATTTTTGCCTGCCTACGCTCCCTCACCCAACCTCCCTCTCAGCACAATGTAGAGCATATGTCCTGTCCACACTGTACCCTAAGAGCCAAGAAATACTGCTTGATGAACAAATAAGCATGGCTCACCAAGGTTACAGCCCAGCCACTGCAAAAACCAGCCCCACTGACAAAGCATTTCTCAGCATCAGTTAACAAATCAGTGCTTGAGTATTACTTCTTGGTTTGGGGAGCTTTCTGAATTCGAGGCAGGGAATCTGATTCACTCCAGGATGTGAATGAAATTACTTTTCCAGTCCAGTAAGAAACAGAGTCTGACTTCATCTCCTCCTCCCTCCATCAAAAACCTGGGTGGGACCTCCCTGATGGCCCAATGGTTAAGACTCCATGCTTCCTCTGCAAAGGCTGCTGGATAGATCCCTGGTCAGGGAACTAAGATTCCACACGCCTTGCAATGTGGAGGGGGAAAAAAAAAACCTGGGTGGGTAGGAGATTGGCTAAGACAGTCCCTCTGCCCCTTAGCTTGCCTCCTCCATTTTGTCTGTGTTTTATATCCAGTGGCCTGAAAGTGACAGTGAAGTCGCTCAGTTGTGTCCGACTCTTTGCGACCCCATGGACTGTAGCCTACCAGGTTCCACCGTCCATGGGATTTTCCAGGCAAGAATACTGGAGTGGGTTGCCATTTCTTTCTCCAGGAGATCTTCCCGACCCAGGGATTGAACCCAGGGTCTAACATCTAGGAATGCATTACCCCTTTACGGAAACTTATTATGGTTCTACATGTACAAATAATTAAGTACAAATTACAATGGTTTAGAATTTAATTGCAAAGAGCAATTTTTTTCTTTTATCAATTTTCAGAATCAATTTTTAGTTCCTCATTTCGCTTTCTTTACCATCTATTGGGTTGGGGGGGAATCCAAGTTTAAGCCCATCACCTTGAGCCTGCAGAATTTCACCTTCCTAGAAAAGAACTACAAAGATCAATGAGAAGCTGTCAGTAGACATTAGTAAAACAGACAACTCCATTACAAGCAGAATGAATGAACATCCAGACACTTAGAACTAAATTCTCAAACATCTCTTCTGCTTAAAAAAAAAAAAAATCCACAAACATTTCTTCAAAGTCCAAAACAAGCACAGAGCCAGAAACAAACAACAACAACAAAAGACATTAAATTTCGACATCTTCCAGGGTGGCATAATCTGAGTAATCCATTAGAAAAGAGCATCACTTGGTATTATTGACCAATAGAACTTAATTTAGAAACAATACTAAACACATAAGGAAGAAATGTAACGGAAGACCATAAAACACTTGTTGAACTAGATTGACACATTGGAAAAATATTTTCTCTAAAAAATGGACAAACTTTTGTTTTCAAAATATATAATTAATGTGTATACTCCAGATTCTAATGAAATTAATGAAATATATACTTGTTTTCTAAACTGGACAGTATTAAGGGCTTCCCAGGTGGCTCAGTAGTAAAGAATCTGTCTGCCAATGCAAGAGACATGGGTTTGAGCCCTGGGTCAGGAAGATGCCCTGGAGAAGGGAACGGA
>NW_011495024.1:3493805-3496109 GCF_000754665.1 Bison bison bison | reverse complement strand
GACTGAGCACAGAAGAATTGATGCTTTTGAACTATGGTGTTGGAGAAGACTCTTGAGAGTCCCTTGGACTGCAAGGAGATCCAACCAGTCCATCCTAAGGGAGATGAGCCCTGGGTGTTCATTGGAGGGACTGATGTTGAAGCTGAAACTCCAATACTATGGCCACCTGATGCGAAGAGCTGAGTCATTTGAAAAGACCCTTATGCTGGGAAAGATTGAGGGCAGGAGAAGGGGACGACAGAGATGAGATAGATGGATGGCATCACCAACTCAATGAATATGGGTTTGGGTAGGCTCCAGGAGCTGGTGATGGACAGGAGGCCTGGCGTGCTATGGTTCATGGGGTCGCAAAGAGTCAGACCTGACTGAGGGACTGAACTGAACTGAAACTGGTGTGAGAGGCTGCAAGTGCTCTGAGCTCAATGAGACCTTCTGGAAGTCAGTACAATTTGTAACTAGAATTGCAATTGCTCTATTGTGTCCAGTTGCCAACATGAAATTTAGGTGTGCCAGAGAATTATTTTGTTTTCTTGAATACTCATACCATGATTCAATGACATAACATGTCTAAAGAATAAATAAAACATATTGTAGATTTTACCTGCTTTTCAACAATGAATAGTTACATTCATTCATTTTAAAACATAGGATTAATTTTACTTACTAAAAAAGTTTTTCCAAATAATTTGAAAATCTGGGCTCCAGCCCTGAGAGATTTCAGTCTAAATATCACTGTAAACAGTAGCAAGTCACATATTTCAAAAAGATCATCCATGTGTACAAATGTTACATATGCATCAGAAAACAAAATGTTTAATTGGCTTATCTTTCTGCCTCCAAAAACATTCATGCAGAAAGTATCTCTCTTATTGCTGGTGCTGCCTAATATTATTTTCAGGAGGCTGCTCACAAATAATTTCAGAGAAGCAGAGGGAAGCCAGCAAAACCTTCAGGTCAGATGACAGGAAACTGTCCTCAAGAAGCAAAATTTCCAGATTCAACTGAACTTAATGGGACAAGCCCCATAGGAACACACGTCCATAACACCCACAGACGATACTTGCCCTGCCGTGGTAGGCAGAGCACTAAGATCACCATCACACAATGTTTCATTTTGAAGTTTCAATAACAAATGAAAGATGAGCATTTAAAATGAAGTCAAGCACATTGCGTAATGGAGGGATAGGCAGGTCATTATTTACCCCAATCTTAGGGTTTCCCTGTAGCTCAAATGGTAAAGAATTTGCCTGCAATGCAGGAGACCTGGGCTCAATCCCTGGGTCAGGAAGATCCTCTGGAGAAGGGAATGGCAACCCACTCCAGTATTCTTGCCTGGAGAATCCCATGGACAGAGAGCCTGGCAGGCTACACTCTGTGGGGTCACAGAGAGTCAGACGTGAGCAACTAACACTATTATTATTACGAAAACCAGGGCCCAATTTTTGACAGTCTCAAAAATCTGTATTTCACAAATCTGTTTCTCCAGTGTTTTCAATGAAGCAAATCAAAAGCAAACAGATTCTCATTCACTTTAAGAAATTTCATCCTTTTTGAGTTCAGCAGGAATTTGCATATGAATTTGTCAATAATTCTTAAGCTGGTCTCCTGAAAATCTGTTTCATTCTTTGCTGTCACTGATTTTTCAGCCATCTATCATTTTACCTGCCTCTTCTGCCTTGCCCATCAGCACCCTCGTTACAGGCATAAAAACCAAAATGAGTAATAAATAACATGAGATATAAAAGCATGGACTTTGCAAATATTTCTCTGAAATACATTCCTACAAGGAGGTGGATTATTAAATCCATCATAGCAGGTACATGGGATATGGACAGGAACTAGAGAGGGCCCCAGTGATTCTGGAAAAAGGACAAGATTGCCTTTTGAGACTGAGCATAATACATACACATTGCTATACATAAACAGATAACCAGCAAGGATCTACTGTATAGCACAGGGAACTCTACTCAGTATTTTGTAGTAACCTATAAGGGAAGAGAATCTGAAGAATAAGCACATAAGGACATAAAATATCAATACATACGTATAAACGAATCACTAGGCTATACACTGAAACATGATATTTTAAATCAACTACACTTCAATAAAAAATAACAAAAAGAAAGGAAAGCAAGCAAGTAGCAGAAACAAAATTGTTAACAAAGACAAGCAAAATCAACTCGGAGAGCTCTGGCCTGAACTGGGTTGCATTTACAAACGTTTAAAAATAAAAAGCTTATGTTAAAAAGGTAGAGAGTCCTGGGAGGAAGAGGGCCTGAATTCCAAGCTCCTCAAGCACTCCCG
>NW_011495024.1:3458942-3493705 GCF_000754665.1 Bison bison bison | reverse complement strand
GCCCTGGAGAAGGGAACGGAAACCCACTCCAGTATTCTTGCCTGGGAAATCACATGAACAGAGGAGCCTGGAAGGTTACAGCGCATGGGGTCAGTCACAAAAGAGTCATCACAACTTAGCAACTAAGCAACAACAATACCAGTATTAAGGTATACTTCTTCAGTATCGGGACAAGTAATCCAAAGATTTCACTGTTTATATCATACGCATTTGTCAGATACAGATTTCAGGGATTATAACATTATTCTATTAACCTGTCTTATTTATCATTCCATTAGTAAGTCATGGTCCCTGACCTCAAATATTTAATCTGGAGGGGAAAATAAAACTCATACTCACATAGGAAGCAATCAGTGAATACTACAAGATGATAGAAAATTTAGTTTTCAATTGCAAATTAATAATTTCATAGGATTCTATTTTCATTAGGGGAGGATTTCACGGTGATTGATATGGGCGTTAAAACATAGCCTGGATTTCTATATTTTATTTCTCTGTAAGACTGAAATTTTCCAGAAGGATCTATCTCCACAAGCTCTTTGCATCCCTGATTTCCAGTCCTTGCTGAGTACACAATCAAGAAAGTATTTAATGAAATAAATCACAAGTGCCACAAAAATCTCATCAAAGCACTGATACGGAACCTCTATCTTCATATTTTATTTAATTTTTTTTTTAGTTTTCTGAATGTTGAGTTTTTTTTTTTTATTTTATTTTATTTTTAAACTTTACAATATTGTATTAGTTTTGCCAAATATCAAAATGAATGAAACACAACTCTCCTGTCCACTGGATCACCTTTTCCTTTCTAGGTACAGTGCCCTCAGACCACATTGTCCTGGGCCCAACGTGATAATCTATGAATTAGTTCTCGTTTCTCTTCCTGCTTTTTTCTCAACACTTTCTACCACCAATGAATAACCTGGATTACACATGTACAAAGAGGATGCTGCTCTCTGCCAAATCACATCAAGTCTGAGGGAAAACACATGTCTTCTAAGATTGGCTACCACCAGGCACATCATATAAACTCTTCAGAGCTCCTTAGCCTCATCTTAGATACACAGGATTAGATCTATTTCTTATTCACTCATTCATCCATCCATTCACTCATGCAGCTGGCTATCATTTAAATCTTTTTTTGTTGTTGTTATTGTTGGCCATGCTGCCCAGAATGTGGGATCTTAGTTCCTCGACCAGGGATTGAACCCACGCCCCTTACATGGAAGCATAAAGTCAACAAAGGGCCCTGGAGTCAATGCTATGGTTTTTCCAGTAGTCATATATGGATGTGAGAGTTGGACCATAAAGAAGGCTGAGGACCAAAGAACTGATACTTTTGAATTGTGGTGCTGGAGAAGACTCTTGAGAGTCCCTTGGACTGCAAAGAGATCAAACCAGTCAATCCTAAAATAAATAAACTCTGAATATTCATTGGAAGAACTGATGTTAAAGATCCAATACTTTGGCCACCTGATGCAAAGAGACAACTCATTGGAAAAGACCCTGATGCTGGCAAAGTCTGAAGGCAAAAGGAGAAGGGGGTGGCAGAGGATGAGATGGTCAGATAGCATCACTGACTCAAGAGACACGATTCTGCACAACTCCGGGAGATAATGAAGGACAGGGAAGACTGGAATGCTGCAGTTCATGGAGTCGTAAAGAGTCAGACAGAGCTTAGTGACTGAGCAACAACAGTAATGTGTAAAATACTCTCTTGATTCCAGGTGTTTATTCATCTTGTTCTCTCTCATTAATGTCCTTTCCTTTACCCTTATGTGTTCAAATCCTGTCAATCTCTTTTAACTCATATGATTTCAAATCCTTCCCCTCAGTATTTACTAAAGACTTAATCTGATCTCTGTTCTAGGACTACAGAGGGGGCTTCTCCACACCTTCAAGATCACCATTTAGTGTGGAAATAAGTGGGCAACTGCAATTTACCATCCAAGAGAATATGAATTAGCTGGACATTAAATAGGAAATTGTGCCTTTTTTAAAGCCCCAGCTTTGCAAACTCTGAGTCAGGAAAATCAAACAGGGTTTTAAGATGTCTCAGATTCTTTAATGTAAAATCAGGAGGTGAATATGAGTGTTTCCTAGATATTTCTGATTTATTAAAGTTAGAATATAATTAACATAAATTTTACCATTTTAACTATTTTTCAGTGTACAGTTCAGGGACCTTAAGTATATTCACAATGCTATGCAACTATGAACACCATCCACTCCAGAACTTTCTGATCATGGGTTTTGTGGAGAATACTACCAGTGTAAGGTGCCAAAGAACATATTTTAAGAACTATGTGGTATGGTATCAGGGCTATGGAAGGGAATACATAGGAGGCTGTGAGAACTCAGGACCCAAGCCATTACTGAAGGACTAGGGCAGGTCTCTCGAACACAGAAAGGCCTAAATGTCTACCCAGACATCTGCAGCCCAAGAGTTAGGCAGAATTGATAGACGTAAGCAGTGAAGGCCCACCTTGAAACAGATATTTCATCCTCAGGCCCATGAAAATCACTCAGAGGCCCATCATATAAGTAAATGCCTGGTTAAATGTCAAGGAGACTGGCCAAGGAGAAGAAAACATGAAGCCTGTGCTCCTTTCCTCAATGCAGTGGTGATGGTAATCTTTTATAACTCCTGGAGACATGGAATTCAACTTCTGCTCTCAGCCGGGAGGAGTAGCCCCAGTATCAACCATTCGCATTCAACCCAATCAGATCTAGAACTCTGTAAATCATCATAGAATAGCTGGCCATGCATGAAATACTAAAGCATGTAGACATAAACCGCAGGCACATTTACATGGACATTTACATTATTAGCCAGTGGACCATCAGGGAAGTCCCAACTAACACATTATTATTAAAAATGTAATAAATGTTCTTCCACTACAAAACTAGAAATACCTACCTAAGTTTCACATCAAGCCATTTATTCTTCCCTTCAATAAAATTCTAAAATCAAACCTAATGTCCTTCCTCTAGTTTCACATATTTCGTATTTCACTGTCTGATCATGGTTGTTCATTTCTTTCACCTGTTGATTTGAGTCCCCCCTCATTTTTTTAATCTGGGAATTTAGTTTGAGAAAACAGAGACAACTGTAAATCCCAAAAGGCATAAAGACCACTGAGACTTGGAGTCCAACTGCTCCCCCATCTCCCACCATGACACCTGAGACTTAGTAAATGCAGTAGGAAAGCATGAACAGTGATAAGTATTCGATTTTACTCTGAAAACCAATAAGAACAAAGTCTAGGAAAACATATACAAGCATAATATACTTTAAACTGTGCACATTATGTACACTGAAGTCTATAACATCTCTCTAGAGATAGGAAGAAGGTTTAAATCCACACAGGTCATTACTAAGTTCTTTCATTTAAACACTATATTATTTTCAGAAAACAGGATAAGCAGTTCCAAAGTATCTCTCTGGCCAATCAAAAACTGAAAATAACTTTAATGTGGAATCTAAAAAAGTTTAAAATTTGAATAAAAACAAGCTCATAGACCAGACAACAGATTGGTAGTTGCCAGAGGCAGGGGGATGTTATGTAATGCATGGTGACTGTAGTTAATAATACTGTACTCCTACTTGAAAGTTGCTAATAATAGTAAATCTTCAAAGTTCTCAGCACAAGAAAAAAAAAATGTTCTAACTAGAAATGATGATGGGTGTTAACTAGACTTGCAGTAGTGATTATTTTGCAATACATATAAATACTGAATCTTGTGGTACACCTAAAACTAATATATGCCAATTATATCAATAAAAAATAAAAATCCTAAATAAAAAAAAAAGAATAAAATCAACTTCATAGAAAGCTATACACTATATTTCCCAGTTGTGCATATGCTGTGCATATTAAAACACTCTAAAAACTTCCACAATAATGAAACATCGATTTTTTTCTCTAGGGGGAAAAAACTGAAAATAAGCTGCAACTCACTTTCCTTAGCCCATAGATCTTCAGCCTCACACAGAGGATAACGTCATACTGGAATAGCTGGATAACTTCATCATCAAATCTCTGCAAGTCTAAATAGATCTCAGGCTGCCCACCAGCCACATTTTGCTCATGGATCTTCAGAGAAGCAAAAAATCACTCACTTATTACTGGGTGAGCTCTCTTGTATCATTGTAAAGTAACAATGGAACAACAAAGCAGCTAGGAATGTTCAGAAATACAAAGCTAAATTGAAGAGAAAGCCAGAATCTTTTTCACAGAGAACACCGCAGAATTCATAATCTACAATTCCGGTGACTGCTTCCTTTCAGGGCAATAATAGATTAGCAATGTTCTCTTGGGACAGCAATGTCACTGAAAGCCCCTTCTCAGGCTGCAGTTTTTACTCCTACTCATCCTTCTCTTATATGGTATTTATCTCCCCAAGGTTACCCACCCATTACATTTACTATACTGTAGAACAGAAATTTTTTAAAGCCATTATGGAATTTTTCAAACAAGAATATTTTAAAAGGCATCACTATTTTCATCTGTTTTTTCAAAAACACTCTTTGCCCAGTGATGAAACAGTATTTCTATAGTAGAAAACTACTTCTTTATTTCCAATACAAACATAGCCTTGGGGTTATTTAAATGAAAAATATGCAACAACTCACAGAAGATTCACCTAAATTTATGATGTTCATTTTCTACCCATGGCCTAAAAAATGGTTTTGCACATTGTCTACAAACTTATTGGAAAAACTATAAGATATTTATTGAGTTGTGGTTTATAACCTTCCAGAATCACCAAAAAAAATAAAACAATGCTCTGCATACACATCCGTCGGTCTCTAACTACTCCATGCCTGCTGACTCAACAGTAAATTCATTACTCCAAATGCATTGCATTGGCACACCAGAATTAATTCACATAAATATGATCACCTAATTTGAACTGTAAGAATATGAATGGGCAGCAAAGGCTCAAAGCTTAAAAAAAAAAAAACCACAAAACAATTGTTTTCAATTAAAGAATTCTTAGGAAAAACACTGTCCTTCTTCCAATCCCCTACCAACTTGTTCCTTTTCTCCTATATGCCCTGTCTCCACTTACAAAGTCATCATTTACCCACTTAACAATGCTAGAAGCCTTTATCTCATCTACAATTAATTCTCCCTCCCTTAACATGTCTTCCTGAAGAAGGAAATGGCAACCCACTCCAGTATTCTTGCCTGGAGAATCCCATGAACAGGGGAGCCCAGTGGGCTACGTTCCATGAGGTTGCAAAGAATTGGACATGACTGAGCAACTAACATGTCTTCAATTAAATTCTTAACCATCCAACTTCTGTCCATTCTTGCTCCAAGTAGTCTCTCATATCTGTCTACTTTTTGTCCTGACGTTCTTCCACAAAAGGATCCTAAATTATTCACTCTGATTCCAGTCATTCTACATACACCCTAAATCACCTTTCAGAAATGCAAACGTGATCCAACACCTACCACAGTGCCCACTATAAAAGTCTTCAGTAAACTTATGTCCTTAAGTCCTATAAAAGTCCTTAGTAAACCTTATGTGCTGGGTCAATGGCCATATCATGGCCCAATAATTAAAAATCCCAGTCTCCACATCTAGCCCACCTCCATTTCCTAAAGGGCTTGGATTATAAGGACCACCCAGCTTCATCAACAACTTGACATTCTATTATTACACACAACAATAATACAGCAATAGAGATCACGCATGTTGTACTGAACATCACACACTGAATTTTTTTTTTAATTTCACCTTGAAATTTTTTATAATTTCTATCTGCACTTAGTAGGTGAAAAAAGACAGAAAGCAAAGACAGAAAGATTTCAAGTAACAAAACTAGAATTTAGGTCTTTCTAACTGAACTCTACAACCCTGCCATTATCCTGCTAAAAGCTTGGTGGTAACAGTAAACACCATTTAATTTGTTATTTCCAAATAACCTGTAGAAGCAATCATTCAAGGGGCATTTTGAGAAATGTCTTATGTATTACTGAAAGTCATTTTCATGAGAGTCAAAACACCAAAGTTTGGGTGGCTGCCTCTTTTAGGATAATTATTTCACTCTGGTATATCCATCACTAGAACAGGCACAAGCTCAGTTTTTAAGTAAGTAATAATACCTTTCAGAAGAAGCATGCTTTGGTCCCTGGACAGTTCTGTCAACTGCAGGATTGCATCTGAATATTAATGTCTTTATATACCAATTTTAAAATTAAAATCAGGCAGAGTACAATCTTAATGCAAAATTCAATAGCCCCAAAAACTATTTTTCCGACAGCACATTATTCCTAGATCTACAATTAATCAGAAGTAAAAATCAAGATGAAAATTAACCAACCCAGTTTACTTTCTCCTGTGATCCCTATTTGCTTCAATCTTGCCTTCAAAATCATGACCCTCCAATCTAAAAGAAGAGAGATCGTGTAAAACTAAAGCCACTGAGTTAAACCCTTGCCCCTCACGTTAGAGAATCAGAATTCTCTTCTTCTAGCAGCATATGGAGTTAAGTAGACCCCTGACAATCAAAAGGAAAATTAAACACTTTGAAGCCAAAATCTACGGGATTTTGTATTAATTCCTTCAGACATGAAATCCAGGAGGATTTCCAGAATCCTCCAGTTGAAAGACTCA
Organism: Bison bison bison; assembly: GCF_000754665.1. Taxonomy (NCBI): domain Eukaryota; kingdom Metazoa; phylum Chordata; class Mammalia; order Artiodactyla; family Bovidae; genus Bison; species Bison bison. Next base: position 3,487,075 of record NW_011495024.1, on the reverse strand, counting down.
AGAGTTTCATCCCTGCATTTTTAAATTCCCCAAATCTCTTATTGAAAATCTGTAAAATGTATCATAGATTCAATTTCCATTTTCTACTGGTAATGTTTTTCTTTGACAGAATAAAGAAGATAGCTGTTTAGACTATGTTGTTTTAAAAAAACAAAAAAGAAAAAACTTTCCAACTGCTAATACAAGAAAATAGCCTGCCTGACCTATACTCAGGGGCTTTCCACATGCTGATGTTTTGTAAGTACTGAGGATACAAACTCGAAAGACTTGGTCCCAGCCCCATCCTGAGGCTGGCTTTCCAAGACCCTTCCAGCCTACGACCTGGCTGCACCACTAACACTGCTAACCTGAGGGCCAAGCCACGCCCAGTACATGCAACATGTACTGATGTTGCTTCTTGACACGAGAGTAGAACAACAGGAGTACTTTTTGTTGTAAACTGAGCCTTCAAATTTGTTACATAACACAAAGTCCCACAAATGAGCTTTCTTGAGTGAAAAACAGGCCCATGTACAAATCAAAATGCTAATGTCTCTTACATTAGAACATATTGGTATCTGGCTTTCTCACCTAAAAGTTCCCAGAAGGGCACCGTTTCGATACCACTGAGGTTGTCTGGGCTTCCTTTCACATGAAAACAAGCTAATATGATAACCTAAGGCCAGCCATGAAATAGCTTGATGTTCCAATTCAGTTCCTGGAGAAGTCAGAATAAAAGTTAAAGCAGTTCATAAATGGTATAAATTCTATAAGAGAGGTGGGGAAAACTTTCATTTTATTTCTATCTCACAGGAGAATAATAATACCCTCTGCTAAGTCGCTTCAGTCATATCCGACTCTGTGCGACCCCATAGACGGCAGCCCACTAGGCCCCACCGTCCCTGGGATTCTCCAGGCAAGAACACTGGAGTGGGTTGCCATTTCCTTCTCCAATGCATGAAAGTGAAAAGTGAAAGTGAAGTCGATCAGTTGTGTCCGACTCTTCGTGACCCCATGGACTGCAGCCTACCAGGCTCCCCATCCATGGGATTTCTCAGGCAAGAGTACTGGAGTGGGGTGCAATTGCCTTTTCCAAATAATACCCTCAGGTTCCTTGTAATGAGAGCTAACAATATTATTCTGCTTCTGTCTTGCACTCTTCCCCTCAGTTTCAGAAAGCTGCCTATGATTAATCTTAAGCAATTGTCATTTTTTTGTTTACGGTACTTCATTGGCAAGTATGTTTGGGAGACCTAACAGCTAAATCTCACCAAAACAGCCTTATAAACTAACTCTCCATTTCAAGTACTTCTCATATGGCCCTACTCTAGCTCCTTTAAAATTTTGTTGCAATTTTCAAATATCTCAAGAATACAGACAAGCATAGAAAATAATGTAAGTGGCATCTTTCGAACAGACTACCCAGATCTAAAAATAAAAAAAAAAATAAAAAAATGTGTCCTCTATCACATGTGGTATCAATTATTGCCTTCGTTTAGGAGGTACTATCTCACGGTACGTTTGATCCTCTGAACACCACTAATGCTTTGAACAATGCTTCCAACTTGATATGCTGTGAGCATATCCATGGGATTTTCCAGGCAAGAGTACTGGAGTGGGGTGCCATTGCCTTCTCTGGAGTAGGGTACTAGATATCTCCAAATTCTGAAAAATAAGGCAACCTTATCTAGAGCTTACAGAATAAGACAATTCCAATGTTGCGATTCATGGGGTCGCAAAGAGTCGGACACGACTGAGCGACTGATCTGATCTGAATGATAATAAAAATAATTTCTACCGTTTAATACTTACTGCATACTGGGCTTTTTTATATTCATTATCTCTATCTTTGTAACAATCCTACAACATAGGCATAATGATCATGTTTATGTAAGGAATGGAGGTTCGCAGTGAACTGTCCAAGAATACACAGTCAGAACCAGGATTCAAACACAAATCAGTTGGCTTCAAAACACATATTTTTTTTTACACTCTTCCATGATAGAAATGGACCATCCATTTTCCAATAAACTCTGGCTTGCAATAAGCATACCACATACACAGATTTCAATGGAAACCAATCTTCAAAAAAAAAAGGAAATTTAGACAGGAGAAGCTATTTTTTATTACCTACGTATCCCACTGATTATTATTTGACTCTGGACACTTAAGGCAAACTGCATGTACATGCCCACATCATCGCCACTACAATCCATGTGTGACCCAATACATGGTAAAGTTCAGGAGAGAACCAGCCTGTTACAGCAAATTTTCAGATGACCCAACCACAGGGCTTGCTAACTATAATTAAGTCTGTCCTGAATAAAGCCAGATAGGAGTGACATAAGAAGGCCAAGGTCAAGGCCAAGGAAAGGAGCAGAAGTGTGTTTAAGGAAATACTGAAACTGGCCAGCATCATTTGCTTGGTTATTATCGCAACAGAAGAAGATTTTGCAATAGCTACCTACACGTCTCTGCTCTCTTCGGGTAAAACTGATTCTCCGATGCCACAGGGTTTCAAGATTCCAAAATGTCCACATATTCAGGACACAAGGACTATGTACCAGAATGCCATGAGGATGATACACAACAAATTAGGAAATTACTCCCCTAATCCAGGAGCTCATTGTACTGTTTATTGTGTAAGGGCCAGAAACCTCATAGTGAAGCTGCTCACAGTGAAACATAAAAACGTGATCAGCAATGAAATCTCAAAATTCCATGACTGCTCCCAAACAAATCCAAACTGTTGAAAGCATAAGATGGATATTGTTTGAGCAAGAGGAAGATGGATTCATGAGGAAATAAGTTTAAAATGAAAAAAAATCAAGAAAGAACACCCTAAACAGATGATTTGTGTGTCTGTCCCACCCGTCTCCATGCCCTGGTAATGCTGTTCTTTGTGGGGTATTGTTAGTGTTACCAGAATAGCTGCAGACTCCTTTCCTCTCAAACAGGAATACAGAAATTTATCAAAATTAGCAAGACCAAAAAGGCGCTCACTGTTTGTTCGATTATTACACTAAATTTAAAATGCTCTATAAGTCTTTTTATCTCTCAGTCAAAAAGAAATATAATTCAGTACGCCATCCATCTTTTCTGGCACAATATATTATTACATAAAAAGGGTTTCCTGGAACTGCAAATCTGTATTTTAAAGTTTCTGGTTGACCCCAAAGACTTCTTACTATGAGTTCTGTTTAGGCATTAATCATCCCCATCCTAGGAAAAAAAAAAGGGCATTTACAGCCCCCCAAATTTTAAAGCTTGTATAAAATGAAAGGCAAATTCAGATTTTAAAAGATTATGTTTGATGCTAAACAAATTATAAATTGGTGATTATTCTAGAATTGAAGGGGAAAGAACTCCAAGAGAAGGTATGCCTCCAAATCATTCTCTTTTTTCAAAGATTTAACACGATATATCTGTATTTTAAAACTCAGAAATTAAACTACTAGAATAGATGAAGGGATTACTTAAGATGTGTTCTGGAAATAGATTAACACATTCTCCAAGAGAAAGAAAAAACTGGCAAAATGACCATTCAAACAAGTCCAACTCCCAGAAAGGTTCAGAAGTGTTTTTACTGGTGGACAGAAACCAGCTAAAGAAAAAAAAAAAAAAAATGCGTTTTAAAGGGATTTAAACTGTCTCGATTGTCAATGAAAATAGCTGGCAATACAGCACAGTGCTATGAGAAGAAACGCGTCTTATGAACAGTGGGAATCGTTGGCTCTGGGAATGCTGAATGCTATGTTATCTACATATTTGCTGAAGTGGGTTCCCAGGAGAATCATCTCAGTGATTCTTGGAACTTTCCCACGCATTCCTCTCCATGTCAACTTAACAACATTCTTGAGGACACAAACCACACACTCACTTCAGCAGCACCCCTTCCCAGCACCAATGTATTCTTTGGATAGACAATCCACAGCCTAGAGATGTCACATTAAACTGAAACGTGGAATTAAAAATAGTGCAATCCTTGAAGTTAGATTCTAAATCATACTCGGACATCTCCCTACAATTTCCAAATTCTGCCCTCTGATATATTTTTTCCTTCATTCTAAAAAGACGGCTTTTTTTACAAAAAATTCAACAATTGATTGCATTTTCATTCCACCAAAGACAACACTGCGTATCAAATTTGTTATCCAAATGGATGCTAACCTCCAATCTCTCCTCAGTCAGTTATGATTGATCTATTATCAGCACACCGATCTTGGCAAATTTCACTCTAAAATTCCCATCAATACTGACATTACCTTGTTTACTAAACATTCAAAGCTTTGAACATGATTTTTGTTTACTCACAGTGGCAGCTGGAAGAGAAAACCCCTTCAGTTTTAACTAATAATAGATCTTGACAGTCAAAACCCCCTACATTTAAAAATACAGATGAGGTATATAATTTCTTCCTTAAAAATTCTATTTTTAGACTAGCAATCATCAGTTTCCTAGTGTCCTCATTTTTTTTTTTTTTTTCCCTTTACTGCCTTCACCAGAATGGAAAGCTAGTGTTCTCTGGTCTATTTAGAAAAGCCAGATTCGGGTCACTAGGGTTCATATGTATAGCAGGTCTAGACACAGGGTGTGTATAAAGGAGACGCAGCCAAGGGCCTGCGCTCGTAGAGCTCACAGTGCTGCAAGAGGGCAGGAGGCAGACAGTTGGCACGGAAACACACAGATAAATAAGGTATTTTCAGATGCTTAAGTGCTGGAAGGAAAATAAAATGTGGTGCCCAGCATTCCAGTCCTGGTATACACCAGAGATGCCTGCGTATGGCACCAGAAGACAGACCAAGAAAGTTCATAGGTTATCACAAGACAGTGAATCCACAGGAAGGAGAATAAATACATGCTTCTAAGTACATGTAATGGGATATTAGCAACAGGCAAAAATTAATGTGCACAGGTGCAGGCAACACTGTGAATCCTAGGAACATGATGCTTAATGAAAAAATGATACAAATGAACTTATTTACAAAATAGAAGCAGACTCACAGATCTCAAAATCAAACTTAGGGTTATCAAAGGGAAATGTAGGAGAAACGGATAAATTAGGATATTGGGATTAACATCTATACACTACAATATATAAAATGGATAACTAACAGGACCTACGCTATTCCACAGGAAACACTACCCAATATTCTGTAACAACATATATGGGAAAAGAATCTGAAAAAGAATGTCCAGGGCTTCCCTGGTGATTCAGTGATAAAGACTCTGCCTGCCAATGCAGGATACCGGGATTCGATCTCTGGGTTGGAAGATCCCCTGGAGAAGGGAATGGCAACCAACTCCAGTACTCTTGCCTGGAAAATCCCAGACAGAGGAGCCTGGTGGGCTACACTCCATGGGGTCACAAGAGTGGAGCATCACTTAGCAACTACACCAGCATCAGCACACACACACATTTATATAACTGATTCACTTTGCTGTATACCTGAACTAACGCAACATTTTAAATAAACTATACCTCGATAAAATCATAAAAAATAAATAAAATGATGTAAATTTTAACAAAAGAAGAAAAATAAACACAATGCTAACTGGAAGAGACTAGTCCCAAAGGACTATAGTGTACCTTTTTTAAGTCCAAATCTAAGCAGAGCTAAACTGTTAGTTTAGTTTAGAACTACTGGTTAAGAAAACATGCACATGTGGTACAAGCAAGGAAATAATAAACAGAAAATTCAGGAGAGACAGAAATTCCTCTGGGAGGAAGTCAGGGGGTCAAATAGAGGAAACTCAAGGTTAGTTCTCAAGCTGAACACCAGGTACACAAATATTTACTTTATTACTAGACTTTATAACTTAGGTATGTGTTACATACATTATTGTGTATGCATCAAATATTATATTCAAAAAGCTATGAAGGAAGATAAGAGTCTAGAGCAGCTAGGACTGAACCATGATTTAAAGGCAAATGAAAAGTAAGAAGTTTAATTTTCACTGTTAAAAATAAGGGAAGTGATGTCCTCTTTCCTTTTTCTTCAAGTATTTACTTTGCAAAATTTGTAACTGTGGGTTTTTCTAGCCTCTTTGAAATATATATAAATTCTTTTAAAGGTAACTAAGGCTTCTGCCAGCTTCCTGAGCCAGGAGTCTTTCTTAAGGACCTAAGAACCAACTCTTTGGAATGGAAACATCTCCCGGTTTCTGTGGGAGGGTAGGAGTCACACTTATCTGGGCTGCACCAGGCTCCCAGATGCAAAATGATCTCCTGTCATACAGAGAGAAAAAACTGCTCCCAGATGCAAAACAATCTCCTGTCATACAGAGAGAAAAAATTTTTCCTGAGTGCCTGAAACCAATTAATTAACAGTGACAGTCAATCCAATGACCAGGTGAGCTTAAGATGAACTATGTGTAATAAATGGTACCCTCAAATCTTCTTACCTGAGGACAAGTTACTGTCTGTTCTGAGAACATGTTTGCAGTGGGTTGTGTCTACTTGGCTACATAAAAGGGTGAGATTTCTTTGTCCTTACTAACTCTTAGCAGATAGCCTATGAAGCTCTTCACATTCTGGTTTAATGCTTGTGTGGGTGCTCAGTTGCTAAGTCATGTCCAACTCTTTGCAACCCCATGGACTGTAGCCTGCCAAGATCCTCTGTCTATAGAGTTTTCCAGGCAAGAAAACTTGGATGGGTTGCCATTACCTTCTCTGGAGGATATTCCCAACTCAGAGATCAAACCCTGCATCTCCTGCATTGGACAAGCAGCTTCTTTTCCACTGAGATACCTGGGTTTAATGCTTATTCAAATAGTAAAACTGTTTTCTCTGTTCCCTTTGTACAAAGGATTTCTAGGTTGAAAGCAGATTTGAGTGAATTCTATTTCCCCGATAGTACTTGGCAAGGGGTTATTGAATTTGGGTCTTAGGTCGGATTCCCATGGAGCAGATCCTAGAAGGAGGAGTCATGTGCAAGAGGATTAGTAAGGACATGCTCTCAGGAAGCTGGTAAGGTGGTCAATAGCAAAGCAGAGATGGGGGGAGGTGAGTAAAGGAAGCCAACCAAAGGGACCATGGAACCCAACATCCCTGATTTCACAGGGGAACTTGGGAGTGTAAATTCTGCCTCAAAAGGGTACTGTCTTTCATGACCACACAGTGGATCGTTTTCAGGGGGTCTAGGCAACAGACAGGCACATAAACTCACAGGCACTGGCTCTTCAGCCAAAGCAGCTATGGTAACTAAAGGAATCTCTCCCAAAGAAGTGCTGCAGGAGTCCACATCAGGAAGCAAAAGCTCTCCCATGCTGAGAGAGGTAAGCTTTAGAGAAAGGTAGTGAGTCAAGGCAGAACCAAATGAGATCAGACACACAAGCAGGACCCAGAGGCTTAGCATATGTGAAGGAGTTTGGGTTTTATCCTAAATGCAGTGAGAAGCCACTGGAAACCTTGAAAGGAATGAGTTGATTTATGTTTTACATAATGATTTCCATTTTTGAACCATCAAATCAGAACAACAAAACAATAGGGAAATGTAGTTACTCTCGTGCCTCAGCAGATTTACAAATGTCTTGTCACAGACCTAGAGAGTTATTCTCCAAGACAAACTGTGAATGTTAAATTTAAGAACATCAAGGAGCTATAGAACCATCCCTCTTCAAGGAAAAAAGAATCCGGAACACAGTCTCAATCTATTTAGAGCTGGTGGGTGTCTTCACCCGCAAGGAGCTGGTAAGAGGAAGAGGCAGAGAGAAATCAGCAGTCCCACCGGTCCTCATATATGTGGCAGATAACAGAGGCAGAATGCCTATAACATCCTCTCCCCAGTCTCAGCTTCCACTGAAACAGGGAGAGGATAAATTGTCAGTAGGGAGCCTCTTCTGTGTGTCTGACCTTGAGCTCAGTTGTACATTAGGGAAGAGTTTTGTATTCTCTTACAAGTTATAGTCACTAACAGGATTTAAGCCTATAAACTTAAATTATACATAATTGCCCATCTCTGGGAATCCGGCCTCCCAGATAATGAGCATTAAGCTAAAATACCTTTGTTTAGCTCACAAGAAACCTCACCAAGCCCACCAGTGAATGACTGCAGACAGGAAGAACTTAACACATTCCCTTCAGAGGCAGACAAGAACCAGGAAATGTTTGACTTCATTCCCTCCTCTTTAAGTACAAAAGGAATCTGAATTCTAACTCAGGCAAGACCCTTCTTTGGGACATGAGTCCACCATCTTACCAGTCTACTGGCTTTCAGAATAAAGTTGCAATCCCTCATCCCAGCAACTTGTCTCTCAATTTATTGGCCTGGTAAGACAGGTGAGCAGCACAAGCTTGAACTCGGTAACAACAGAACAGATGAGACCAAAGACCCCATGTTGAGAAACCTCTTACTGCAAAGATCAGCATGCTCCTCCCCATCATCACAGGGCAGTGGGAACCCTAGCAGTGTGGTTTCCTCCACACTCTATGATGTACCTGAGAAATCTGAGTATTACTCTTAATCCTACCACATTGCTTTCTTCCTGGAGTTCACACCCAGAAATACTATTTAAATTCACCTAAGATATATAGAGCATGAGGCCATTTTTCTAATGCATGGTTCAGCCTTGTGTGGCTTTCTTTTGGAGAAAATATGGCATTGAGACATGAAATACTGCAAAGACACAGCATTCCACTCGGTGTCCACATCCAACACTTGGGTTTCTTACAAACACCTGAATAATTTTCTGACTACACTAGAGTGTAAGAAACATAAGAGAGAAGGGAGCTTGGAGCCCTCAGGGGCGCACATCTCTCCTGTAGGTTGCTGGCCCATCCTACAGGCCCATAGGCTAAGGACAAGACTCAGAGGATCAGTCAATGCAATGCAGGGAGGTTAGGGGAGCTAACTTGTAAGAAGGTATCGCCATGAAGGAGCTTCTTAGATAAGAGTATATCTGATTAGTCTCCTGTAAGAAAGGATCTTACTCTCACCTGGAAAATCCCATGGATGGAGGAGCCTGATGGGCTGCAGTCCATGGGGTCACGAAGAGTTGGACATGACTAAGCAACTTCACTTTCACTTTTCACTTTCATGCATTGGAGAAGGAAATGGCAACCCACTCCAGTGTTCTTGCCTGGAGAATCCCAGGGATGGGGGAGCCTGGTGGGCTGCCGTCTATGGGGTCGCACGGAGTTGGACATGACTGAAGCGACTTAGCAGCAGCAGCAGCAGCAAGGAAGGATCTGATGGCAAATTCCACAAGTGCTCAGAGTTTCCCTGGTGGCTCAGACAGTAAAGAATCTGCCTGCAACACGAGAGACCCAGGTTCAATCCCTGGGTCAGAAAGATCCCCTGGAGAAGGAATGGCTGTCCACTCCAGTATTCTTGCCTGGAGAATCCCATGGAAAGAGGAACCTAGCAGGCTACAGTCCTTGGGGTTGCAAAGAATCAGACACAATGGAGCAACTAACACTTTCATACTTTCCGAAAGATGTAAAGGGGGCTTTCCAGGTGGTGCTAGTGGTAAAGAATTCCGCCTGCAGAATGCAGGAGACCTGGGTTCGATCCTTGGGTCGGTAAGATCCCCTGGAGGAGGAAATGGCAATCCACTCCAGCATTCTTGCCTGGGAAATTCCATGGACAAAGGAGCCTGATGGGCTACAGTCCACAGAGTCTCAAAGACTTAGCACAAGGATGACCCCAAGATATAAAGGGTATATTTAAGTCACTAGAGGTCACCAGGCAGCAGGGAACTGGGGATGCCTCCATCTGAAACAATTTGGAGGGTTGGATTAAGAAAAAAATTGACTAAAAAGTATTTGATAAAACTCAACCACCGTTCCTAATTTTAAAAAAAAATTTTTTCTTAACAAGGAATAAGAGAATTTCCTTTACCTGCTGAATTCTATCAAAAACCAACATCTTACTTAGTATGGTGAAAGATTAGAAATTCATACCCCTTCAAGTGAAAAATAAGACAAGGATTCTCAGCAACACTGTGTCATTCACCATGGTACTAGAAATTCTAGAAGGTATAATCAGGCAATAAAAATGTGTGCATGCTTTATTACTCAACCATTCCTAAGCATGTCTGGAAGATGTTCTCATTCTGTGCCCAAGGAGACACGAACAAGATTGTGCACTGCAAAACTGTTTTGTAAGAGAAGTTTTTTACAAGAAAATAATCTAAATGTCCATCAACAGAAGGATATTTAAATCTTGCAATCTATTTCTACAGGAAAGAGCAATATAGCACGAGTTTCCAGCACCTTTCTATTGAAATATATCTATATACATATTGAGAGATATATAGATATACCTTAAATTCAAATATTTAAAATCATCCTACACACTACAAGAAATTCTACCAGCTAGGAGGGCCTACTTTCAAACTATTTATTTGGAAAAAAAATCTGAACAAGACCATCTCTAACAGCCTCCTCTGCCTGCTCCTCTATAAGAAGATTATAAATGGTCCTGTGGGTGATGGGATTTTGTGCTGGGGTGTGTCAGACACCCTCAGATGCAACATCAGCGTTGTATGCTTTCTGAGAGAGTATTCAGGTTCACAGAGCACAGTGGGAAAAAAAACCACAACCTCATCTGTGATAACTGACTTAATAATAAATCTGCATGTGCTTATTTTAAAAGTTTGCATATCAGTTCAGTTCAGTTGCTCAGTCGTGTCCGACTCTTTGCAACCCCACGAACCGCAGCACGCCAGGCCTCCCTGTCCATCACTAACTCCCGGAGTTCACTCAAACCCATGTCCACTGATAAAGTTGGTGATGCCATCCAACCATCTCATCCTCTGTTGTGCCCTTCTCCTACCACCCTCAATCTTTCCCAGCATCAGGGACTTTTCAAATGAATCAGCTCTTCGCATCAGGTGGCCAAAGTACTGGAGTTTCGGCTTCAACATCAGTCCTTTCAACGAACACTCGGGACTGATCTCCTTTAGGATGGACTGGTTGGATCTCCTTGCAGTTAAGGGACTCTCAAGTCTTCTCCAACACCACAGTTCAAAAGCATCAATTCTTCAGCGCTCACTTTTCTTTATAGTCCAACACTCACATCCATACATGACTACTGGAAAATCCACAGCCTTGACTAGACGGACTTTTGTTGGCAAGTAATGTCTTGGCTTTTTAATATGCTGTCTAGGCTGGTCATAACTTTCCTTCCAGGGAGTAAGAGTCTTTTAATTTCATGGCAGCAGTCACCATCTGCAGTGATTTTGGAGCCCCAAAAAATAAAGTCTGACACTGTTTCCACTGTTTCCCCATCTATTTCCCATGAACTGATGGGACCAGATGCCATGATCTTAGTTTTCTGAATGTTGAGCTTTAAGCCAACTTTTTCACTCTCCTCTTTCACGTTCATCAAGAGGCTCTTTAGTTCACTTTCTGCCATAAGGGTGATGTCATCTACATGCCTGAGGTTATTAATATTTCTCCCAGAAATTTTGATTCCAGCTTGTGCTTCCTCCAGCCCAGCATTTCTCATGATGTACTCTCTGCATATAAGTTAAATAAGCAGGGTGATAATATACAGACTTGACGTACTCCTTTCCCAATTTGGAACCAGTCTGTTGTTCCATGTCTGATTCTAACTGTTGCTCCCTGACCTGCATATAGGTTTCTCAAGAGGCAGGTCAGGTGGTCTGGTATTCCCATCTCTTTCAGAATTTCCCACAGTTTATTGTGATCCACGCAGTCAAAGGCTTTGGCATAGTCAATAAAGCAGAAATAGATGTTTTTCTGGAACTCTCTTGCTTTTTCCATGATCCAGCAGATGTTGGCAATTTGATCTCTAGTTCCTCTGCCTTTTCTAAAACCAGCTTGAACATCTGGAAGTTCATGGTTCACATATTGCTGAAGCCTGGCTTGGAGAATTTTGAGCATTACTTTACTAGAGTGTGAGATGAGTGCAATTGTGCGGTAGTTTGAGCATTCTTTGGCATTGCCTTTCTTTGGGATCGGAAAGAAAACTGACCTTTTCCAGTCCTGCAGCCACTGCTGAGTTTTCAAAATTTGCTGGCATATTGAGTGCAGCACTTTCACAGCATCATCTTTCAGGATTTGAAACAGTTCAACTGGAATTCCATCACCTCCACTAGCTTTGTTCGTAGTGATGCTTTCTAAGGCCCATTTAACTTCACATTCCAGGATGTCTGGCTCTAGGTGAGTGATCACACCATCATGATTAACTGGGTCATGAAGATCTTTTTTGTACAGTTTTTCTATGCATTCTTGCCACCTCTTAATATCTTCTGCTTCTGTTAGGTCCATACCATTTCTGTCCTTTACTGAGCCCATATTTCCCTTGGTATCTCTAATTTTCTTGAAGAGATCTCTAGTCTTCCCTATTCTATTGTTGTCCTCTATTTCTTTGCATTGATCACTGAGGAAGGCTTTCTTATCTCTCCTTGCTAGTCTTTGCAATTCTGCAAAGTTTCCTTTTCTCTTTGCTTTTCTCTTCTTTTTACAGCTATTTGTAAGGCCTCCTCAGACCACCATTTTGCTTTTTTGCATTTCTTTTTCTTGGGGATGGTCTTGATCCCTGTCTCCTGTACAACGTCAGGAACCTCTGTCCATAGTTTATCAGACACTCTATCAGATCTAGTCCCTGAAATCTGTTTCTCACTTCCATTGCATAATCATCCAAATAGTCAAGCACAACTTTTTATTCTACTTAGCTGGCACATATCAATCCATCAAATTTTTTTGGATCAAAGTAAATAAATACTCATGTGCAGCTTTAAACTAAAATAATAAAGTATGGAAGTTATGAAATATAATCTAATCTAGTGATTCATAAATTACATTCTACAAAAGTGCTTCAGGCTTCTATGAACATTTGGTTCTAATTTCTCCTAGTAAATTTCAAATGTATCAAAATTCTTATTAAAAAAAAATACACGTCCAAATGTATATTGTAATCAAGCAAATGTATACTGTAATTTTTCTTATCTCTAGCTTTTGAACTAATCTAACTCAAACACACACACAGCTTTTTCCTCCCGAAGTCTGAACTTGGGAGCATCTCTGTACACATGTTTCGAGCTATAACATCACCAAGCCATGCCTGCCAGCCAGCAAGTTCCACTTGTCAAGGCTGCCATACTTACAAAGAAGTACCAGAGTAGTTGAAATTATTAGAAAATGTTAGTGCTTTTTGCTCTTATTTATAAAAAAGGAATATAAACAGAAATATTTTGAAAACACAATTGCTAGTGATAAGTGAGACAGAAGGTCATTTAGTGTTAGGCATATGTGATTCATATTTAATATAAGTGTACAACTGACTGGCTTTAAGTATATTCACAGTTGGGCAACCATCACCACCCCCCAAAATGAATACTGTACCCCTTAGCTGCCACTCAAACTTCCCATCACCCTCTGGCCCTGGCAGCCACTAATCTACTTTCTATCTCTATAGGTGTGCTTACTGTAGGCATGTCATATATGTAAAATCATACAACACAGGGTCTTGCGTGTCTAGCTTCTTTTACTCAGCACTGTATTTTCAAGCTTCAGCCACATTGTAGTATACATCAGTACTTCATTCTGTTTCACAATGAAATAACACTCCACTATGTGGATATGCCACATTTTGTTCATCCATTAACTCATGGATACTTGGGCTGCTCCTATGTTTTGGCTATTATGAATAATGCTGCTCTGAACATTTGTGTATAAGTTTGTGTGTAGATATATGTTCTCATTTCTCTTGTGTATATAGCTGGGAGTGTAACAGCTGAGTTGTATGTTAAGTTTATGTTTAAACTTCTAAGGAACTGTAGAGCTGTTTCCAACAGCTTCATAACTTTACATTGTCACCAGCGTGTGTACGGGTTTTGATTTCTTTCTGTCCTCACCAACACACATTTGTCTTTTTTAGTAGGATTAACCTAGTGAGTGTGAAGTAGGATCTCATTGTGGTTTTCATGTGCATTTCCTTAATAATTAAGGATGTTGAGTATCTTTTCATGTGCTTATTGGCTACTGCATATTCAATTTTTATACACCTTCAAAATAAGATTACATCCAAAAAGGGGGTCTCCTAATTACATTTTTTAAATTTATTTTTTATTGAAGGATAATTGCTTTAAAGAATTTTGTTGTTTTCTGTCAAACTTCAACATGAATCAGCCATAGGTATACAAAATTACAAATTTTAACACACCAATATTGCCAATGTGCTGATGTGTTCTCATTTACTGATTTCATAATGAGTATATTTTATAAATATGAACTTACAAAATAATACTAGTTTCATAGGTGGTTCATAAACAACTTTATCTTTAAAAAGGACTATGAAACCACTCATGAGTACATGCTCAGTCATGTCTGACTCTTTGTGACACCAAGGACTGTGTCCGTTGGCTGCTCTGTCCACAGGATTTCCCAGGAAGGGGAGTGGAGTGGGTTGCTATTTCCTCCAACAGGTGATCTTCCTGACCCAGGGATCAAACCTGCGCCTCTTGCATCTCCTGCATTGAGCAGGCGGATTCTTTACCAACTGCACCACCTGGGCCCACTAATCTAATCAAAGCTCATATGTTTATTTCTCCATACAAATATCTAAATGGCAAAACTAGATTGGGATGGAGAAATAACAATAATAATAATAATAATAATGTCTTATCTCTGAGACTACCTACTCTTTCTATCAGAATTAGATGAATAAGAACAACAAAATAAATAAAAACACCTTAGGGATACATCGTACCATACCCCAACACAAAAGTGGTAAAACTAGGAAGTTAAGCAAGAAACGATTATCACTAAAGTCCAGTGGAGAAGGAAACGGCAACCCAATCCAGTATTCTTGCCTGGGAATCCCATGAACAGAAGAGCCTGGTGAGACACAGTCTATGGGGTTGCAAACAGTCAGACGTGGCTTAGCCACTAAACCACCACCACCAAAGTCAGGAGGGTGAATATCCAGGAAGGGTATAGCACACTTAGGGGTTTCTGTAGTGCCCCAACAATGTCCTATATCAGGCATTGATTAAACAAGTGTTCACTACTTATTTAATTGCTAAAAGACTTTATACATCACAATAAAAACTTAAACAGAAAGTTTTGCTCATGCAAACTTCCTAGTAATTTAGAGATTTTACTTTAGAAAAGAAACTGCTTAAAATCCTTAAAATCCACTCAAAGTTGACAATTAAAAAGAGAAAATTATCTTCCTTTGATCCTTCAGCCTTATTTGGAGACCACATATACATCTTATTCTATAAAGAGATTGCTTTAAAACAATAATCCATTTTTCTAAATAAACTCCCCTTTGGTAAATATCATTTGTTGCCATTTTACTGAAAACTATGTGAACTGCAAGATCATAAACTCCTTGATATCTGTCAACTCTAAACTGAGCACGACCCCAGGAATCACACCTGTTCCCTCTCTTCATTGAGAAATCATTACCAGCAGAAAGGACATCTCACACTAGCCACTAAAAGCCTTACTATTTACACTGCTTAGCAGCCCAGAGCCTGCTCTCTAGTCAATTATTTCAGAGCTGAGAACTAACTAGAGGTCAGTCCAGCAAAACAAACACAGGCTACAAGGTACTAAAAATAATGGCAGGCAGAAGTGATGCTATGCTCCCCAGGCAGAGCCTACTACCGGCAAAGAATTGCTCTTTAGGGGAAATGAAATTAGAGGTTATAATGAAGACCCCTGCCCCTCCGGATGTACACACAAAATTTTGTTACTTGGTCATTCACGAAGCAAAGTAAAAATTTGCAAGATCCCTAGTACAGACTGTTAGCATTAGGTTAAAACCACTGGCTGGCAGGATCTAATGGAGAAAGAAATGGCAACCCACTCCAGTATTCTTTCCTGGAGAATCCTGAGGACAGAGGAGCCTGGTGGGCTGCCGTCTATGGGATCACACAGAGTCGGACCCATCTGAAGCAACTTAGCATGCGTGCATGCATTGGAAGAGGAAATGGCAACCCACTGCAGTGTTCTTGCCTGGAGAATCCCAGGGACAGAGGAGCCTGGTGGGCTGCCATCTATGGGGTCGCACAGAGTCAGACACGACTGAAGCAACTTAGCAGCAGCAGGATCTAAAATATTCTAGAGAGGTCTAGAATATTCTACTCAGCATCCTTTTTAGCCACCAATCTATACCTCTGATGCAGTGAGAGCCGTAACTTGGCTTTCACACTGCAGTATATTTGAACAGGCAAACCCTCTGCCTCCCCTCAGGATTTCTCCCTCCCACACACAGCCTGCTCTAGAAAGATCCAATGCGTAGAGCACACATCCTAAATAACTATCACTCTGCAAGATGCCAGGCCTGCCCAGGACCTGCCAGAGGAAGCAGAGTGAGTTCGTTACAAACTTCTTGGGAGTCTGACAACCCATATGGTAGGGAAAAGCAAGGGAGAGAGAAAGAGGGAAAGGTTGGATCTAGCCCTGGAGCTCACCGAGGCCCTCCTGATCAGCATGGACCTTGTTACACAGCCCAGGTGATGGCAGGAAACAGATGACAACAGGAATAATTCAAGGTTATTGAGCGCTTTATATAACTCTGCCCTGCACCAGATATTGTTTCAAGAACCTCTGCGTTACAGCATATCACAGGCCACATCACTTTCTTTTTTTGGCCCTACCAGGTGACATGTGGGGTCTTAGTTCCCTGACTGGGGATGGAACCCATGCCCTCTGCATTGGAAGCGCAGAGTCATCACACCAGAACATCAGAGAAGTCCCTCCACATCACTTTTTACATGGCAACTGCATTCTAGACACATCGCAGAGCATTGCTTCTACTTCACTGCACCAAACAGCATTAATTAAATTCACTTGGCAAAGCTGGTGGTTTGGGTCAGGGTAGAAGGGTAGTTTGTCATGGACGTTCAAGTTACGTAAGTTATTTGTTTGCAACCCTCCTTCCCAAGAACCAAGAGGAGCACGCAGCACAAACTGAGTGGGGCTCCTGTTGCCCACCCTCTGCCGGGGAAGCTTCCCCAGCACCACCAGAACCCAATGACCAAACGGAGAAGCCATTAAAGCTAGTTCACCTGCAGGTCCCACCTCCAGGACAGAGGCTCTGCTAGCTCTCTGCCTCAAGCTGTCTGTATTCAGTTTTGGAAAAAAGTGAAAAAGTTTTGGAAAAAGACTGTATTCAGTTTTGGAAAGATCCTCCAGAGGTATCCATACAGGTGAAGGCTTTGAAAGCAAAAGCTGTACCAAAGACAAACCCATCAAAACTGAGGATCCTCCATATGCCATCAATCCAAACTCAATGTAAAATACAAGCAGCAGAATGAACCTGGCTGAGACAGTGCCTTTGGAATTGGTCAGCCAGAGAGCAATGAGAAACCTCGGTTCCCCATGAAGTTCTATTAAAGGAACTGTTGTCGTTTTTTTTTACTTTCCTCTGTGGTATTATACCACAAAGACAACTGAGAAGTGATGCTACATCATCCTTGGCTGCTGTTGCTAAGATTTCTTGGAGATACCTGAAATAAACTGAATGTAACTGAGTAACCTTACATAAGGCACTGAAAGCATGAGTCATCTACCAGGGAGAGTCTGCATACTAAATATGTTGCAAACAGCTTACTTGGGAAGGAAAAGTGATCTAACTTTTCTGTTTTCCAAACTCTGCCTCCACTTTTCAAGTTCTACTTCATTATTTCTATGTTTCATTCCGTGATGAAATACAGTGGAGAGCAAAGTGTTCAGAGCCAAACTACCTGGGTTTGAGCCCCAGACCTGGCCTTTTTTCAGCTCTATAACTCAGTTTCCCCATCTGTGAAAGAGGGATGATGACAAAACTATCACAGAATGTCCTGAGGACTGAAGAAGTTTACGAGTGTGCAGTACATAGAACAATCCCCAGCACTTTTTACAACTGTTCACTAGCATACTGTCACCGATATTCAACTCCAAGTGTCCAACACACAGTGAAGCCAAGTGATACCAAAACCTCAGAGTTCGGAGCAAAGAAAGGTTTACTGCAGGCCCTTGCAAGGGAGACGGGCAGCTCAACCTTAAAATATCCAAACTCCCAGAAAGTTCTCGGCAAAAGCCCTTTTCTAGGAAAGGTGAAGGAGGGGCGTGGTTGCTGCTGCTGCTGCTGCTAAGTCGCTTCAGTCATGTCCGACTCTGTGCGACGCCACAGATGGCAGCCCATCAGGCTCCCTCGTTCTTGGGACTCTCCAGGCAAGAACACTGGAGTGGGTTGCCATTTCCTCCAATGCATGAAAGTGAAAAGTGAAAGTGAAGTCGCTCAGTCGCGTCCATGCATTGTTATTGCAATGCAGGAGATCCCAGTTCAATTCTTGGGTTGGGAAGATGCCCTGGAAAAGGATATGGCAACCCACTTCAGTATTCTTCATTCCTGGAGGATCCCCAGGGACAGAGGAGCCTGGTACGCTACAGTCCATGGGGTCACAAAGAGTTGGACACGACTGAGCACCTAAGCACAGCACAGCACGTCAGATTACAAGTAAAAGAAGTAACCTGGGAAACACATCCTAAACCAGTGGTCTAAATCACACAGAATAATGTCTGAGAAAACTTTTGATTTCTAAAACTTTTCATTGCTTCCCTTCTAATGATCTTGTTCTCCATTAGATTCCATGCTCCATACCTAGGGTCACCCCTAGGCCTTACTAAGTATAACTCCTCCAGAACCTCACTTTCTAGCATCCCACTTACAGCCCTGCTAGGACTCTGTGACTTGTGTGACCCTTGACATCTACAATCCCTGATCCTGCCTCCATCCCACTGTCTCTCAAGCCCATCCCCACTCCTCTGAAATCCTCTCTCTGCTCATCACCCAGCTTCAGCCTATAAGCCACGATCACACTCCTCCCTGGTATATACCCTCACTTCCCTGTTCTTTCTACCTTCCCTCTCCCTGCCTGACAAGATCATCCCTGGGAACAGCCCAGATCTACCTGGAACACCGAGTGGGACCAGACGGAATCACTGAACTTGTCCCTGTTTAATCTCACACCATCCTAAGCTATTTCACTTTTCCTCTCTCTTTATACCTCCAGCATCTTCCCAGATCTTACTCTCAATGGAAGACCAGGCCATCTATTTCATTAAGAAAACAGAAGCAATAGGAAACACCACACAAGCTCCCAACACACTCACTCACCTAGCCGTATCTGTGTCCCTACTCCCTTGCCTTCTCCCCAGTTTATATAAATGACTTGTACTCACTCCTGGCTACGGCAAATCAACCCTCAGCTAGAAACACACAGCCCTGTCCCCTCCTTTGTCCTATTCAATGACATTACTCCTCTATCTCCTGCATCAAGTGTTCCCTATCGACTAGACCCTTCACATTAGCATATGTATGCGCTTTGATTCCTTCTGTCTTAAAATTCTCTTGATCCTGCTTCCCAATCCAGTTACCATCCCATTCTTCTCCTTTCCTTTAGAGACAAATTTTATAAGAATTGTCCACACTCACTACTCATTCCACTGCTCTTGTACCAATGTAAATAGTTCAAAAAGTGACCCCACGTCAAGATCATGAAGAAGCTCCACAGTGATAAATCCAATTCTCAATCACCATCTTTTACTTCACAGCATGGCAAAGTGGTCAGGAGTCTAGACTCTGGAGCCAGCCCACCTGAGTTCAAATCTTGGCTCCTCCACTTACATCGTGGGTGATTCTGGGTAAATCAGTTGATCTCTCATCCTTAAAATGATTCCCATTGTGGTGGTGGTGGTTTAGTTGCTCGAGTGCAACTCTTTGTGACCCTGTGGACTGTAGTCTGGTCTGCCAGGCTCCTCCATCCATGGGATTCCCTGGCAAGAATACTGGAGTGGGTTGCCATTTCCTTCTCCAGGGGAACTTCCCTGATCAGGGATTGAACCCGGCTCTCCTGCATTGCAGGCAGTCTCCTGCATTGCAGGTGGATTCTTTATTGATTGAGCCACCAGGGAAGCCCCCCTTAAAATGAAGGTGATAATAATATCTCACAGAAATTGTTGTTAGGATGAAATTA
Source organism: Bison bison bison (assembly GCF_000754665.1). Taxonomy (NCBI): domain Eukaryota; kingdom Metazoa; phylum Chordata; class Mammalia; order Artiodactyla; family Bovidae; genus Bison; species Bison bison. The sequence goes on along the minus strand of NW_011495024.1, from coordinate 3,467,152 downwards.
GCTATTGCATGTAAAGAGTATAGGAAAACTGGCTCAAACTATGTGACTAACATCAGCGACATCTTCTTTGCAGGATTTTCTTCAGTAGGTTTTCAGCACACCACTATCTCTTGCTTTTCCTCCAGCTGTCTGTTGGGTCCTCTTCATCTCCAGGATTCCACCGTTCATCCTCTCATTTCTTTCCTCAGTGCTCTCCAACAAGCCTAACGCCCTAATGCACATCTTCAGCCCAGGCTGCTCCTCTAACCTCCAGATTCATTAATATCATCTATGTTTTCATTCTGGCTTTCCAGGTGGTACTAGTGATAAAGAATCCGACTGCCAATGCAGGAGACACAAGAGATGCAGCCTTTATCCCTGGGAAAGGAAGATCCCCTGGAGGAGGAAATGACAACCCACCCCAGTATTCTTGCTGGGATAATCTCATGGACAGAGGAGCCAGATGAGCTACAGTCCATGGGGTCACAAAGCGTCAGATATGACTGAGCAACTGAGTACACGTGCATGCACATGTTTTCATTCAGTCATATTTTTAAGCATGTTATTTTAGGCCAGGCTAGTCACAGAACTATGGTGCTAGAGAAGATTCTTGTGAGTCCCTTGGACCGCAATGAGATCAAACCAGTCAATCCTAAAGGAAATCAACCCTGAATATTTGCTGGAAGGACTGATGCTGAAGCTGCAATACTTCGGCCACCTGACGCAAAGAACCAACTCATTGGAAAATACCCTGATGCTGGGAAAGATTGAGGGCGGGAGGAGAAGGGGGCAACAGAGGATGAGATAGCTGGGTGGCATCACTGACTCAATGGATATGAGTCTGAGCAAACTCAGGGAGATAGTGAAAGACAGGGAAGTCTGGAGTGCTGCAGTCCATGGGGTCACAAAGAGTTGGACACAACTGAGCAAATGAACAACAAGGCATTAAAGCCTTGTTAATAAAGAAATAAACAGGAGAAAATAAAACAAAAAAAAAAAGGATCCTGCTTCATGGGGCTATTGGATAAATGAAGGACACAGTAAGCAAAATGAATGAAACATATTATGGATTAAAAATGGAGAATGCTTATAATCATTCCACTTCACAGAAGGTGCAGCACACGTCTCTTTGCAACCTCCTGTCTGTGCTATTGGTGTCACGAATTTTACTTCTATATATGCTACAAACCCCACAATACACTGTTGTTGTTTTTCTTCAGACAACCAATTACTGATCAAGAAGAGCAAAAATTAGAGGGAAATGTCTGTTTTTATTTACCCACGTTGTTACTATTTCCAGCACTCTTTATTTGTGTGTAAATCGAAATGCCCATCTGTTATTATTTTCTATCTGCCTGATGAGCTTTGTTTAAACTTACACTCATTGTCTGCTGGTCATGAGTTTTATCAGCTTTTGTCTGAAAATGTCTTAATTTTATCTTCATTTCTGAAAGACATCTCATCTAGGTAAAGCATCTGGGTTGGCAGGGTTTTTTGTGTGTTTTTTTTCTTCTTTCAATACTTTAAAGTTATGATTCCGCTGTCTTCTGGCCTGGATAGTTTATGAGAAGGCAGATGTTGTTATTACCTTGATTCCTGTGTTGCAATAGTCCTATTTTTTCTGTTCACTCGCAAGTCTTTCTCTTTACCTTTGGTTCTGAACAGTGTGACTACTACATGCCTAGGTGTCTTTTCCTACATACTTACTTTGCTTGAGGCTCTCTAAACTCCTTGGATTTGTGGTTTGTTGTCTTTCATCAACTTTGGAAAGGTCTTACCCATTATTTTTAAGCTTTTTTTTTTTTTTTTTTCATCTGCATCTCTCTTCCCCCTCTGAGTTCACCTGTATGTGTTTAATATGTGTCTTACCTATCTCAGATATGCTGTTCTCTTTTCTTTTTCCATACTTTTCATTCTTTGTGCTCTGGTTTGACTTTCATCAGATCTATCTTCAAGTTTACTGATCCTCTTGATTCCTCTCAAGTGTCCAGTCTACTGATATGCCCATCTGCATTAGTTATCTATTGATGTGTATTAAATCAACCCAAAACTAAATGACTTAATGCACAGTCTCTGTGGATCAGGAATCTTAAAAAACCATAGCTGGTGGTTCTGGCTCAAGATCTCTCATGAGGTTGCTATCAATGTCATGAAACCATATTGTGGCTTCTGCCTTGCTCTCTGATTGGTTCCATGTTCTAGGGGAAGCCATCCCACCTCGTGATGAAAACCTATTCAAGCAATCTATACAGGGGCCCATGTAAAGAGGAATTATAGTCTTCTAGTTCCACTAGAACAACTAGTTCTGTGTGAGTTCAACACACTAGTTCAACAACTAGTCCTGTGTGAGTGAGTCAACTTAGAAGTAGATCCTCCAGTGCCAACCAGTCCTTCAAATGATTACAGCCCCTTGCATGCACTGATACAAACAAACAAAAAAAATTCATACTTAAAACAGGCACTTGTCTGTTTTTCACCATTCTGCTATTACATCTGTCATTTAAAGAACATTTTGAGGGCATTAACCAATTATCTTTAATAGGAGGGCCTATCTTTAATAGTCTGTCATAACTTTGAGCCTATTTCTTGTTCTCTGAGATCTACTTTTCTAACAGACAAGACAGCCACTCCTTCTGGTGCTCAAAGCTTATTCCCTGGGTAACTCTTGATAAGGACAACACTATTCCTTGTATTTCATTAGCTAAGAACCTCAAAAAGCCAACACTGCTACAGCACACCTAAATATCCTATTTTTGGTTTTTAAGGGCCACATGAAAAAAACTTTGCACTTACTGAAGAATTACTGCCAAGGACATTGTTTACATTACTCACTGTCCTTATATGAAGTCCCATGAGAAATTCCTCTAAGAATTTAACGCCAAGAAAAACAAAGTGTCTCTAAAATAGATCTGTGCTTATGGTTAGATATTTGCTTCCTTTGCTTGATTGTGATTCATTATTTAAATTTTATTAATGTTAACTTACGCAAGTCTCTGACTGACAGCTACTCCAAATTCTTTGGGAGAAATATTAGAAACGTCAATTATTAGATACACAAGACATACCACAACTAGGGTGAATAACTGTCCTGGTTTGTCCAGGACTGGGTATGTTAGACATGAGACATTCAGTGCTAAAATGTGGACAGTCTATGCGGACTTCTCAGACTCTGCACTTCCAATGCAGGGGGCATGGGTTTGATCCCTGGTCAGAGAAATAAGACCCTGCATGCCACGTGGTACAGCCATAAATAAATAAATAAATGAAACCTGGACGGTCTCAGGCAGACCTGGAGGAGCTGGTCAACCATAGCACAAGGGAAAAATGCAACAACTTCCAGAAGGGATCTTAAAATTCATTCAGTCAGATTCTCTCCTATAGCATTCAGGCATGCAGTCCTGCCAACGCCTTGATTTCAGTGAGACCCATTTCAAACTATGGAATTACAAACCTGTAAGATAACAAATTTGTTTTAAGTCACTCAATCTGCGGTCATTCCTTACAGCTACAACAGAAACCTAAGGGCATGAACTCCCCATCTCAGAAGGTAATCAAGCAGAAGTTGACTGGGCTACTGTGAACATACCACAGAATTGGGCCCTAAACTGGGAGAGAAGTTATAACAGGTGACCTCTACAACTCCTTCCAACCCTAAGACTCTGTAAGTAAATATATCCTATGAATTTCCAGACATAAGGTGGCTGAGAGTTTTAGGGCAACTCATTACAAATGGCCATAAACCAGTGACCATCTATGAGTCAACACTCACTGTAACTGCTCTCCATCTGTAGAATCCTTGCTCACTAGAAGTATTTCACTTGACATCATTATAATGACACAATATGAGATGATTATATAAAAGTTCCTCCTTGGAAGAATGATTATAGCATTAAAATATGGTTTGCAGCTCTGGTAGGCCAGGGCTTTAAAAACAGTGATAAAAATCAATAGAGAGGGTCTTCATCAGTATTTATAAATAACAACAATAGAATCAAATACAGAAAAAAAAATGAAAAGTTTTTCACAAGGGTTTGTGTCAGTTCTCTGTAAAGCGTGTGTGTGCGTGTGTGTTTGTGCACTGAATCACCATGAAAAATGTTGCTCTCACTTTGGGTCACAGCCCCAAAAGTTTGAAAGTACTGTACTAGAGTGGATCAAAGACACGGTTTAGTAAAAAAAAAAATTCAGTTCAGTTCAGTCGCTCAGTCGTGTCCATACACACACACAAATTACACTATTATATACCACTGTTACAACACTGACACTTGTTCATTAAGTAACTTCCAGAAGATACAAAAGTCTTTTCATTGCAGACTCTCTAGAAAACTTAGTTTAGCCTTTACATACATAAGCTTTTCACTTTAAAAAACATTTAAAGAGAAAACCTGTTAACTTTCAATAGAAACTATTTGATAAAGTGATGGCACATTCACAAATAGCTCAAACTTGGCTGCAATTACAAAAATGGCTACTTCTGCAATCCCTATCAAGTATCAGGCAGCAGGCCTAAAAGTTAGCTAACTGCTCCTCCTATCATTTAATGAGGATCATAGAATTTGCTGAATAAGCCTTTGCTCACCCTACATATGCCATCATTTTTGTGCTTGTTCCCTTTTAGTCCATCTTTTGAAAAGGAAAGGTCATAATCCTGTTAAGTCCTTCCTTATTTAGAAACTCAACAATCGTTGCAAATCAGCAGAAAGTTGATGTGAAAGGACTTCACTGCTAAAATGACTCTCTTCTCTCAATTTCTTCCCTCCTGACTGGGATCATCACCATCAACATCAACATCCCTGACCTTCAACTGCAACCCCATTTTTCTGGCAGCTAACATGAATGACAGAGAAGGCCATGGCAACCCACTCCAATACTCTTGCCTGGAAAATCCCATGGACGGAGGAGCCTGGTAGGCTGCAGTCCACGGGGTCGCTAACAGTCAGACACAACTGAGTGACTTCACCTTCACTTTTCACTTTCACGCATTGGAGGAGGAAATGGCAACCCACTCCAGCGTTCTTGCCTGGAGAATCCCAGGGACAGCAGGGCCTGGTGGGCTGCCGTCTATGGGGTCGCACAGAGTCAGACACGACTGAGGCACCTTAGCAGCAGCAGCAGCATGAATGAATCCTAAATTTTTCATTAAAATGATCAGCTTATCAATAACTCATTCAAGGCACTGATGAGAATGTTGACCCCCAAAGGGACTAAGGCAGGCTTCCTCCTGGAGGGTCACCAACCCGCCAACTACTGCTTTCAGGGAACAGCCAATGACAAACTTCTTTTGTCTCCACATTAACGAGCCACCATCCAGCATACTTTCTGTGGTTGTCATTGTTTAGTCACTCAGTCTTGTCCAACTCTTTGTGAGCCTATGTGCTGTAGCCCACCAGGCTCCTCTATCCATGGGATTTCCCACACAAGAATACTGGAGTGAGTTGCCATTTCCTTCTTCAGGGGATCTTCCCCAACCAGGGATCAAACCCAGGTCATCTGCATCTTGGCAGGTGGATTCTTTACCCCTGAGCCACCTGGAAGCCCATCCTTTCTCCAACACCTCACTCCTTTTTTCGAAAAGGGTACCAAAAGGCCTTATCAAGTATAACATGTCCAAATCCATACATCCCATTGCTACAGCATTCAGCAAATGTTTCCCAAGGTAATCATGCTACTTACAAACCCAACAAGCTCACCCACCATGCTTGTTGGAGTGAACCCACGATGGGCTTTTGGTGACTGATGCTTCCCCTTCTCATAGAACATACATTTATGTTAACACTGATTAACAGTCCAGAATTCATCTGAGACTAAAACTAAAGTTTAAAATCTAAAGCTTGTGGGACTGTTCTCTGTCCTCTGCCACCTCTTTCTATAGCTCCTCAATGACTAAGGACAGTGATTCAACAATCACAACACAGACTGAAAAAATTCTAGGAATTCATTTGTTCAGGTCAGGAAACCAACTCATTTGGAGTTCACTTTCACCTTGTTTGTCCTGGGCTTCAAATCTCTTATAAGTAAGCTTTTCCAGCCTTCTCTTTGACCAAGAAAACAAAGGCAGCAGAGGAGTTACATGTTTTCTCTACCTTCAGGGACTCAAACTAAATGAGATAATTTTTTTAATTTTTACTTCATATTGGGGTATAGTTGATTTACCTTATAAGCAGAGTACATTATGAAACACGCTGGGCTGGAGGAAGCACAAGCTGGAATCAAGATTGCTGGGAGAAATATCAATAACCTCAGATATGCAGATGACACCAATCACCCTTATGGCAGAAAGTAAAGAGGAACTAAAAAGCCTCTTGATGAAAGTGAAAGAGGAGAGTGAAAAAGTTGGCTTAAAGCTCAACATTCAGAAAACGAAGAGCATGGCATTTGGTCCCATCACTTCATGGCAAATAGATGGGGAAACAGTGGAAACAGTGGCCGACTTTATTTTTCGGGTTCCAAAATCACTACAGATGGTGACTGCAGCCATGAAATTAAAAGACACTTACACCTTGGAAGGAAAGTTATGACCAACCTAGACAGCAAGTTGAAAAGCAGAGACAGTACTTTGTCAACAAAGGTCCATCTAGTAAAGGCTATGGTTTTTCCAGTAGTCATGTACGGATGTGAGAGTTGGACTATAAAGAAAGCTGAGTGCCAAAGAATTGATGCTTTTGAACTGTGGTGTTGGAGAAGACTCTTGAGAGTCCCTTGGACTGCAAGGAGATCCAATCAGACCATCCTAAAGGAGATCAGTCCTGGGTGTTCACTGGAAGGACTGATGTTGAAGCTGAAACTCCAATACTTTGGCCACCTGATGTGAAGAGTTGACTCATTTGAAAAGACCCGGATGCTGGGAAAGATTGAAGGCAGGAGAAGAAGGGGACGACAGAGGATGAGATGGTTGGATGGCATCACTGACTCAATGGACATGAGTTTGAGTAAACTCTGGGAGTTGGTGATAGACAGGAAGGCCTGGCGTGCTGGGGTTCACAGGCAAAAAGTCGGACACGACTGAGAGACTGAATTGAACTGACAGTTGATTTACAATGTTGTATTAGTTTCAGGTGTGCAGCAAAGTAATTTAGTTATACATTTATCTGTTCTTTTTCAAATTATTTTCCCATTTAGGTTATTACAGAATATTGAGCAGACTTCCCTGTGTGCTACACAACAGGTCCTGGTTGGCTATTTATTCTACACATAGCAGTGTGTACATGTCAATCCCAATTTCCCCCCTGTAACCATAAGCCTGTTCTCCATGTCTGTGAGTCTGTTTCTCTTCTGTAGATAAGTTCAACTGTATCATTATTTTTGAGTCCACATGTATGCAATATACAGTATTTGTCTTTCTCTGACTTACTTCACTTAGTGTGGTCATCTCCAGGTCCACCCATGTTATTGCAAATGGCATTATTTCTGAATGAGGGAATTTCTGTAAAACGCCAGCCATAGTACTTGGCTCTAAGCTAATACTCAAGAACATTTACTTTCTTCCTGTTTCACCAGGAGCTGAATAATTGCTCTTCATTTTTCTCCTTGACCTAAATACAAACCCCAAAAGATGGTTCTTGTGGCTTTGTCTGCATTTTGCAAACTTCAGCAGCCTCACCTCTCTGAGTTATTCATTCTTTCTGTTGCTACATTGCAACAGTACCATGCTTTCTTCACAGCACCTGTAGGCGTTACAGTCTTCTTACTAACTATGCATACACACACACAAACAGAGCAGTTTAAGTCTGTAGTGTGGGTTCCAACAGGAGAAGGAGGCGCCTCCTTTTTCTTTGCCCTTCTGTCTAGGAAGGTCACTGGCTTGGCTGCAGCCCACAGCATCAGGAGGGGTGTGCCTGGCACGAGGGCAGAGAGAGCAGCACACAGAGCCAGGTCACCTGGCAATCAGTGGGCTCACAGATGCACCACACAGACCGTTCTCACAGCCACTCAGAACTCCATTCTGGAAAGCCTCGTCCCTCATCAGCCATTATATATTTCAGAAAACCAATCATGGAAAACAACAACAATGGCAACAACAGGAATAATACAAATCTGTATAAAGCACACAGAGCTTCATAGCAAAGCTCAGGGGGTAAGTTCTGCCACTGTTTACCTTTTACCAATGAGTCAACTGGAGAAGGCAATGGCACCCCACTCCAGTACTCTTGCCTGGAAAATCCCATGGGCGGAGGAGCCTGGTAGGCTGCAGTCCATGGGGTCGAGAAGAGTCGGACACGACTGAGCAACTT
>NW_011495024.1:3458198-3458842 GCF_000754665.1 Bison bison bison | reverse complement strand
ATTCAGGTCAGGGAGCAACAGTTAGAACCAGACATGGAACAACAGACTGGTTCCAAATAGATAAAGGAGTACATCAAGGCTGTATATTGTCACTCTGCTTATTTAACTTATATACAGAGTGCATCATAAGAAACGCTGGGCTGGAAGAAACACAAGCTAGAATCAAGATTGCCAGGAGAAGTATCATTAACCTCAGATATGCAGATGACATCACCCTTATGGCAGAAAGTGAAGAAGAATCAAAGAGCCTCTTGATGAAAGTGAAAGTGGAGAGTGAAATAGTTGGCTTAAAGGTCAACATTCAGAAAACAAAGATCATGGCATCCGGTCCCATCACTTCATGGGAAATAGATGGGGAAACAGTGGAAACAGTGGCTGACTTTATTTTTCTGGGCTCCAAAATCACTGCAGATGGTGACTGCAGCCATGAAATTAAAAGACGCTTACTCCTTGGAAGAAAAGTTATGACCAACCTAGACAGCATATTGAAAACCAAAGACATTACTTTGCCAACAAAGGCCTGTCTAGTCAAGGCTGTGGTTTTCCCAGTGGTCTTGTATAGATGTAAAAGTTGAACTATAAAGAAAGCTGAGCACAGAAGAATTGATGCTTTTGAACTATGGTGTTGGAGAAGACTCTTGAGA
>NW_011495024.1:3456775-3458098 GCF_000754665.1 Bison bison bison | reverse complement strand
GACACGACTGAGCAACTTCACTTTCACTTTTCACTTTCATGCACTGGAGAAGGAAATGGCAACCCACTCCAGTGTTCTTGCCTGGAGAATCCCAGGGACAGAGGAGCCTAGTGGGCTGCCGTCTATGGGGTCGCACAGAGTCGGACACGACTGCCGTGACTTAGCATAGCAATGAGTCAACTGGGGCTTAAAGAGCTTCAGAGACTTACTTAAGGTCATGGAGTCACTCAGTGGAGGAGCTGGACCCAAACCAAGCTCAGACCCACCTCAGTGCTGTACTTTTACCATTCATGAGCACTGACAAGATTCCATGTGTTAAACTCCTTACAAGCACTGCCTCTTGTCAGACTCATAAGGACTTTGCATTTTAAAGATGAATCAGCTACTATTTTCGACAGACATTTAAGTGGAACTAAATATCCAGTGTTTTTGGAATTCAAAGTGCAATTCCTGACCTTCGTAATTCCTTGGGTACTTAATGATGGGGTGTTTAAATAATATAAGAACAGGGCTTCTACATGTCAGACAATGGAATACAGGCCATGAAGAAATGACCTCATTAATCCTCCCAATGTCCCTATGATGAAAAAACTTTTATTAAACCATTCTATAGATGAGGAAACTAAAGGTCAGAAAGGCCGATAAATTTGTTGAAGGATACAAAGCAAGGGATTCCTTAGTGGCTCAGATGGTAAAGAATCTACCCACAATATGGGAGACCTGGGTTTGATCCCTAGGTTGGGAAGATCTCCTAGAGAAGGGAACAGCTACCCACTCCAGTATTCTTGCCGGGAGAATCCGATGGACAGAGGAGCCTGGTGAGCTACAGTCCACGGGGATGCAAAGAATCAGACATGACTAAGCAACTCACACACACATAAAGCAAAGTGGGATGACAGGACTCAGAGACCATAAATATAAACATTACCCTGGCATGCCCTCTGCTTTTAAGAACAAGTACATGGATGTTTGGCCTAACACATCTGCCTGTATTCTTGGGGAAAAGGTGATGCTCTGTCCTTTATTACAACATGTTAGGATAAATAAGTAACATCACTTACTAACCTATAGAAGGTCAGATCAGATCAGATCAGTCCCTCAGTTGTGTCCGACTCTTTGCGACCCCATGAATCGCAGCACGCCAGGCCTCCCTGTCCATCACCAACTCCCGGAGTTCACTGAGATTCACGTCCATCAAGTCAGCGATGCCATCCAGCCATCTCATCCTCTGTCGTCCCCTTCTCCTCTTGCCCCCAATCCCTCCCAGCATCAGAGTCTTTTCCAATGAGTCAACTCTTTGCATGAGGTGGCCAAAGTACTGGA
>NW_011495024.1:3455899-3456675 GCF_000754665.1 Bison bison bison | reverse complement strand
GAAAAATAAAGTCTGACACTGTTTCCACTGTTTCCCCATCTATTTCCCATGAAGTGATGGGACTGGATGCCATGATCTTCGTTTTCTGAATGTTGAGCTTTAAGCCAACTTTTTCACTCTCCACTTTCACTTTCATCAAGAGGCTTTTGAGTTCCTCTTCAATTTCTACCATAAGGGTGGTGTCATCTGCATATCTGAGGTTATTGATATTTCTCCCGGCAATCTTGATTTCAGCTTGTGTTTCTTCCAGTCCAGCGTTTCTCATGATGTACTCTGCATAGAAGTTAAATAAACAGGGTGACAATATACAGCCTTGACGAACTCCTTTTCCTATTTGGAACCAATCTGTTGTTCCATGTCCAGTTCTAACTGTTGCTTCCTGACCTGCATACAAATTTCTCAAGAGGCAGATCAGGTGGTCTGGTATTCCCATCTTTCAGAATTTTCCACAGTTTATTGTGATCCACACAGTCAAAGGCTTTGGCATACTCAAAGAGCAGAAATAGATATTTTTCTGGAACTCTCTTGCTTTTTCCATGATCCAGTGGATGTTGGCAATTTGATCTCTGGTTCCTCTGCCTTTTCTAAAACCAGCTTGAACATCTGGAAGTTCACGGTTCACATATTGCTGAAGCCTGGCTTGGAGAATTTTGAGCATTACTTTACTAGCGTGTGAGATGAGTGCAATTGTGTGGTCATTTGAGCATTCTTTGGCATTGTCTTTCTTTGGGATTGGAATGAAAACTGACCTTTTCCAGTCCTGTGGCCACTGCTGA
>NW_011495024.1:3435410-3455653 GCF_000754665.1 Bison bison bison | reverse complement strand
CTCAACTGGAATTCCATCACCTCCACTAGCTTTGTTCGTAGGGATGCTTTCTAAGGCCCACTTGACTTCACATTCCAGGATGTCTGGCTCTAGGTCAGTGATCACACCATCGTGATTATCTGGGTCATGAAGATCTTTTTTGTACAGTTCTTCTGTGTATTCTTGCCATCTCTTCTTAATATCTTCTGCTTCTGTTAGGTCCATACCATTTCTGTCCTTTATCGAGCTCATCTTTGCATGAAATGTTCCTTTGGTATCTCTAATTTTCTTGAAGAGATACCTAGTCTTTCCCATTCTGTTGTTTTCCTCTATTTCTTTGCATTGATCGCTGAAGAAGCCTTTCTTATCTCTTCTTGCTATTCTTTGGAACTCTGCATTCAGATGCTTATATCTTTCCTTTTCTCCTTTGCCTTTTGTTCTCTTCTTTTCACAGCTATTTGTAAGGCCTCCCCAGACAGCCATTTTGCTTTTTTGCATTTCTTTTCTATGGGAATGGTCTAGAAGGTCAACTAAGTTCCAAATATGAGCAAAAGTGATCACAGGTGAGATCCAGTGAGGAGATGTGGTTCTAGGAAACAGACCTTAGGGATCCAGTGACGTGGTGGTGGAAGGCAGGGCTTCATTTCAGGAACATTCCTTCTCTCACCCTGACTTCAACCCATGAAACACACACAGAACAGCACCAGGCTCACAGGGACCAATCCAGCATTCCCCTCCATTCATCGGCTGTGTGTGGGTCTCCCAAACTGACCATCCTGATAAAGAGGGACTCACTGGACCCTGGATGTCCCTCTCTGGACACAAGGAGTCCGGCCTGTCACAACTAGCCCATTCAGGGGCATCAGGATGAGACTCAAGACGACAGTACAGGCACACACGCGTTTTAACAAGCACCCACCATCTTGGTTTGCCAGGGCAGCCAGAACAAAGAACTACAGCTGGCTGGCTCACACAACAGCAATTATTTAAGTTCTGCAGGCTGGAAGAGGTCACAGTTGGCTTCTTCTGAGGCCTCTCTCCTTGGCTTATCCATGGCCTCCGTCACCCTGTGTCTTCACAGAGTCTTCCCTCCATCTGTATCTTAATCTCCTCTTACATGGACACCAACTCTAATAATCTCATTTTAGCATAATTACCTCTTTGTACACTTTGTCTCCTAACACACAATTTTGAGGTTAGCATTTCAACATACGAATTTGAGGAGACAATTCAGCCTGTAACACTCACACTGGAAACAAACTTCTTTACCACTAGTCGGAACAATTTAGTGCTAAATTCATTTTCACGCTTTTTACATGTGAATTAGGTTCAAAAATAGTAATGAACTTAGGCTCCTTTAAATATTTAACCATAATTAATTGAATAATGCTAATAACAAGTAGAGAGTAAAATAATGCCATTTGCAGCTACATGAATGGACCTAGAGATTATCATACTAAGTAAAGGAAGTCAGACAAGAAAGACAAATACCATCTGGTATCATTTACAGGACTTCCCTGCAGTTCAGACAGTAAGAATCTGCCTGCAATGCAGGAGACCTGGGTTCAATCCCTGGGTCGGGAAAATCCTCTGGAGGAGGGAATGACAATCCACTCCAGTATTCTTGCTTGGAGAATCCCATGGATGGAGGAGCCTGATGGGCTACAGTCCATGGGGTCGCAAAGAGTCGGACACAACTGGGCGACTAACACTACATGTGGAATCTTAAAAAATGATACAAATGAACTTATTCATAAAACATAAACAGACTTACAGACATAGAAGACAAAATTATGATTACCAAAGGGGAAAGGGGGTGGAGGAAGGATAAGTTAGGAGTTTGGGATTAGAAGACACAAACTGCTATATATAAAACAGATAAACAAGGCCCCATTGTGTAGCACAGGGAACTATTTATATTCAGCATCTTGTGATAACCTCTAATGACAAAGAACAAGCATATACACACATATATATAACTGAATCACTCTGCTCTACACCAGAGACAGAACACTGCAAATCAACTATACTTCAATTTAAAAAAATCAAAGAATCCCTTTTAAAGAAATGCCTGGCTTGACCATGTGTAAGTTGGGCAAATAGCTCAGAGAGGAAGATGCAAGCTGTGTGTGTATTTGGAGCAAGAAAGACCCCAAATGGGCATTATGCCCAGGGCTACCTGTTCTGACTGAGCTAAGGGCGCATGCTGAGTTTTCATTTCACGTCAATAAAAGTGTTAACTAGCATATCAGGACTTCCCTAGTGGCTCAGTGGTAAAGAATTCACCTGCCAAGGCAGGAGACTCAGAAGATGTGGATTTGATCCCTGGTTCAGAAAGATCCCCTGGAGAAGGAAATGGCCACTCACTTCAGTATTCTTGCCTGGAGAATTCCACAGACAGAGGAGCCTGGCGGGCTACAGTCCATGGGGTCAGAAAGAGTTGGACACAACTGAGTGACTAACACACACACACACACACACACACACACACACACACACACAACTAGCATATCAATATTATAGCTTTAAGAAGTATTCACTCTTACATCATCTTAAAAATAATGCCCTCAGAGATGTTGAAACTGACTGATGGAAATTCACCTCTTTATCACACAACAGGTATTTGTTGATCTACTGAATTCAACTGTCCAGCTCTCTATTCCTCTGCCTGCAAAATTCTGGTTCCTCTCTCTTTTGTCACAAGTGTGCTACACAGCTTCTCTACCCTAGTCTGTGGCAGCTTAAGTCACTCCACAAACATTTATGAAGTGTCCTCTCTAGACCAGGAACTGTGCAAGGTGCTGGGTGACGCATTCGTTTGCCCTACAGTCAAGAGGAAGGGAAAAGGCCCCTTTCCAAGCTTATAAAAGCTGAACCCCAGAACTGATCAGTACCTAAAGATCAAGGATTTATTCTTGATTCCTGCAGAGTACTATGTCTTGGACACAGAAAAGGGGTAGCACATTCTGCTGGGATGTGTGAATACAGCTCCTGGTAAGATTCTGTGAAGCTTATTTAATAAATATTTATATAATGCTAAGGTTTTGTCAGGTTGGGCACTTAGGGATAAGAAAGCAAACCACCAAGACACGGGATTAAGAAGAAACCTGCTAAATACAAGAATGAAACAAATTACACAATGAACCGTAAACGAAATAGGAGACAGAAACTCGGTTGTTATTTTTAAAGTCAGCTGCGTGTCATGAAAGAATCACGGCCCCCAGTCCTGAGAGGCTTACAGCCGCCTCCTCGAGAGATAAAGGCACCTGGATCCCCAGCAACGTGAAACTAATTGTGATGTTATGGAGGTTGGAAAGGTGAGCCCTGCATCAAAGGAAGAAAACAGTAACTCATTTAATCCTCTAAGTTTGCCGGAAGGGGTAAGCCATGAGCCAATTTTGTTGTTGTTGCTGTAGCTTAGACCAAAAAGGAGAGTTGGGGTTCTCCCTGGCTAAGGCATAGGCTAGGCAAAAACAATTTTAATGGAAATGGTCAATAAACTTTAAAAAGGAATCACTCAAGTGAAAAAAGAAGGGAACAGTTGGAAAGAATTGACTTACAGGGGCCCGACTCCCCTCCATCCATGTATCACCTCCTGATCGTCCACTGGGGGTCACCCCACTTCCAAGAGAATTATCAACTGCGTGTCCATCTGCCAGTGCAACAAGGGGGTGCCACAAAGGTTCCTGACACGGTGCCCACTTTCGTGGAGCTCGCTGTGGACTAAATTACATTTCATCATCTTGTTTTTACAGGCTCTCAGACAGCTCTCCCAGGAGCCAATGGTAGAGTTCTGACAGGGCAGAATCAGGCTGCAGGCAGGCAGGCAGGTTTATCTGGCCTCAAAATCACAAGTTTTCTGTTACCCTGAATGGTCCCCAACAAGAAGGCAAAAATGACCAAAACACTGATAGCATCCCAAGGGCGGCAGTCTCCTCCATGTGACACTTCTGGCTTCTGTCTCCATTTCCTGCCCTGAGCACCCTCCACACCCAGGACCTCAAACCTCCACGTTCCCTCAAAATCTACCTCTTGGGCTACATTCTCAAAGCAAGAGCCACTGCCTAGGACACCCAATTCTCTGTCACACACGGATGGCTCTGTGGGAAGTTGGCAGAGGAGAGGATAGAACTATCATTTCCTCTGAGAAGCAAAGAGATTGATCTCTCCTCCATCCTCTGCGACTCTCTAGAGAAAGAAAAGAAAGCAAAATACAACCATTGGCATGGGCCATCCTATAACTAATTCAACAAGGACAGTGCTGCAAACATCCTGCTAACCAGACTTCTTTCCCTCTCTCAGCAGCCTGACCAGTGTCAGAAATCTCACCAAGCAGACATGCATTTATTCCGTCTCACATCCAGCCTCCAAGAAACTTCCAGGACACAAATGCTCCTGAAAAGGACTGCACAGCAAAGGGACAAATGTTGGGCTCTGCATCCAACGCCTGAGACCCATCATCACATTGACCTTGATATAAAGTCATTTAATCCAGAGTCTACTCAAGGCTATGGTTTTTCCTGTGGTCATGTATGGATGTGAGAGTTGGACTGTGAAGAAGGCTGAGAGTTGGACTGTGAAGAAGGCTGAGCGCCGAAGAATTGATGCTTTAGAACTGTGGTGTTGGAGAAGACTCTTGCAAGGAGATCCAATCAGTCCATTCTGAAGGAGATCAGTCCTGGGATTTCTTTGGAAGGAATGATGCTAAAGCTGAAACTCCAGTACTTTGGCCACCTCATGCGAAGAGTGGACTCATTGGAAAAGACTCTGATGCTGGGAGGGATTAGGGGCAGGAGGAGAAGGGGACGACAGAGGATGAGATGGCTGGATGGTATCACTGACTCGATGGACGTGAGTCTGGGTGAACTCCAGGAGTTGGTGATGGACAGGGAGGCCTGGCGTGCTGCAATTCATGGGGTCGCAGAGAGTCGGACACGACTGATCGACTGAACTGAACTGAATCCAGAGTCTCCATGAAGGGAGGCTACACAAGCTAGCTTGGGGGGCGTGAAAAGCAGATAACACATGGAAGGACCCTGCAGCACAGCCAGCAGCTCAGCAGAAAGTAGGCAGGTGTTAATGGACGCTGACTGGCCATCCCAGTTCCAATAAATCAAGCTGAAAGCTGGAGTCCCCAACAGAAGGTTCCAGAGCACTGGCCCCCAGAAAAAGGAATGACGCTGTGAGACACGGAGTAATGGAGGAGCAGAGCGAACCTTGGAAGTTAGGAACTGCTAACGTAAACGAACTGAATCTGCCAACTTTGCTGAGAGCAGCAGTTTTCAATGTGCAGCCAGACCAGTGGCATCAGCATCATCTGGGAACTTGTAGAGACTCTTCAGGCCCAGCCCCAGACCCGCCTGGTCAGAAATCTGGGTTTTCCTAAGCCTTCCAGGGGATTCTGAGGCTGACTTATATTTGAGAACCATTAGCCAGGAAAGCCAAGTTCACAGAACATGTAGTTGTATGGTTCTGTAGTTCTAGAAGGAAAATTAATACAGGACATAGCACAATCCAACATTTCTACTGTTGAAAAGCACAGCCAGAGGATTAGACTTTCCAAGTGTAGCACAAAGCGGGCAGTCAGCCACGTGTGTCTAGGGACCAAACACTGGAACCTGTTAAAGGAGGCAGTGCTCTCAGAGCCAGGTCACATGCTTAGTAAACACAGTGAAACAGAGCAAGACCCTACAGTCCTTGCCCCTCCACCCCTCACAATGTTCTCAGCCTGTCTTTTGTCTGTGGAAAACTTTAGTCAAAGAATAAGTTTAGTCAGAGAAGTGAGAAATGTGGAAACAAAGGAAAACAGTCAAAGGAGACTAAATAATAATAATGTAGTCATTAGGCACAGTCAAGGACCTTTAGTTCTTTCTCTCTCCCTTGGGCTACAGGTAATATTCTGAGCCAGATCCCATGAGCTGTCTGTAGATACTAAAACCTCTACCAGGAGGAAGAAGTTAACTACATAATGACCAGACCATACCCAGGACGTGAGCTGCCACAATTCCATAAACTAGCCTCAACGAAATGGGAGCTAACAGACCCTAGAACTGAAGATTAACTGTACCTAAAACAACCAAGATGATGCTGGTCAGACCACCGATGACCAGTTTGAAGATGGCAGAAGGTTCCAGAACACAGGCCCCCAGAAAAAGGAACGAAGTTGTGATGACACAGAGTAACGGAGGAGCAGAGCTTACCTGGGAAGGTAGGAACTGACTGTGCTGTTTCTGCATGTGGCCCCCTCCTTCTGTCTATAAAAGCTCTTGCCCGACTGGCTGCCAGTCAGGAGAAGTCAGCCTTTGAACAGATGTCCACCCTCCCCCCACAGTTGCCAGCATCTGAAATAAAGCAAACTTTCCCTTCCAATCTGTCCTGTTTATTGGCTTTTGAGTGACAAACAGCTGAGTCCCACACCTTTCGGTAACAACAGCACAGCAGAGATGACAGATAAAGCAAAAAGCCCTACAGAGGTCATCCTACCTGGAAAATATCAGCAGTTGGAGCAGCAATCATCTAGCTTTCTGTATTTCTCCCACCTGCCTTAGCACAGATTTTTTAACTTTCGCAAATCAATCAAATGGCACTCCTGCAGCTGAGAGGGCGCTGCAGGCAGAGAGGGCGTCACGCGCCTGGCTGCAGGCACTCCCATCCACAAGCCCGCACGGAGGCCATTCCGCATGACCCATGGTCTCGGCTGATTTTAGGGTCTCAAAGCAGATAATCAGTTACTGGTTTTCAATTTTCCAAAACCTACAGTTACCATCACAGACAAAAATCAAGGCACAAAAACAAAATCACCCATTTCAAGGCAATTTTCTCTTCAAGCAAATTTATGCCTGAATTTAACTGCACATAATTTGCCAGCTTAGAAAAATAGTTTACAATTTAAAATATATATGTAAATTAGAAGTGCACAGACATTCCTCTAGACCTTTCTTTGCAACCTGAGAATCTTTGTTGTTGTTTTTAGTAGCTCAGTCATGTCCAACTCTTTTTCAACCCCATAGATTGTAGGCAATGGCACCCCACTCCAGTACTCTTGCCTGGAAAATCCCATGGATGGAGGAGCCTGGTGGGCTGCAGTCCATGGGATCGCCAAGAGTCGGACACGACTGAGCAACTTCACTTTCACTTTTCCCTTTCATGCATTGGAGAAGGAAATGGCAACCCACTCCAGTGTTCTTGCCTGGAGAATCCCAGGGACGGGGGAGCCTGGTGGGCTGCCATCTATGGGGTCGTACAGAGTCGGACACGACTGAAGTGACTTAGCAGCAGCAGACTGTAGCCCGCCAGGCTCTTCTGTCTATGGGATTTCTTAGGCAAGAATACTGGAGTGGGTTGCCATTTCCTACCCCAGGGGATCTTCCTGACCTAGGGATCGAACCCATATCTCCTACACTGGCAGGCAGATTCTTTACCAGTGGGCTACCCCCTGGGAAGCCCCTGAGAATCTATTATTATTCCAAAATAATATAATTAGTTGGGTTTTCCCACTGGTTATTTTGTTGTACAACACACACACAGGCCACACAATCCCAAGAGATTGGTCTATTCAAGACTCTGGCACGTAAGCCTCAAAGGCAAGAGACCACAGACTAAAATTTTTAGTGATTTCAGAATTAAACCCACTTGCTCAGGCCTGTGTAGAACAGTGGAATCGCCAGCGTGGGCCCCACAGAGATAAACCAGTGAGTAGATCCTTGTTATCACCATCAGGCACACACTCCAGACGCTCTCTGGAGCCAGCACCCTCAAAACACAGCAGTAAGTCAGAGAAAAATATCATGTATTAACACATACAGGTAGAAAAACGGTACATATGAACTGATCTGCACAGGAGAAATACAGACATAGATGTAGAGAACAAATGTATGGATACCAAGGTGGAAAGGTGGGGGGATGAATTGGGAGATTGGGACTGGCATATATACACTATTGATACTATGGATAATAGGTAACTAATGAGAATCTACTGTATAGCACAGGAAACTCTACTCAGTGCTCTGTGATGACCTAAACAGGAAAGAAATCCAATGAAGAATTGATATATGTGTACATATCGCTGATTCACTCTCCTGTTCAGCAGAAACTAACACAACATTGTAAAGTAACTACACTTCAATAAAAATTTAAAAAAAAAAAAGTAGGCTTTCCCAGAAAAAAAAAAAAGAAAAGAAATTACAGACAACAAAAGATAATACTGCAAAAGTCCTAAGACCTGCTTCACAGATTTTCCTGGCCATGCATATCATCTGAGGTGTTGAAGGGAGACGGCTCACCAGGAGGAGGGCTTCTCCCCCCAAACACACCCCTGGTCTCCCCAGGTCCTCCCCTCACCCCACTACCTCCTGCTTCTGGAGAAGGAAGCAGCTTCTCAAACAGACATACCAGGGAGAGTTCCTGCAGGCAGCAGCGGGCAGGGGGCGGTTTCCCCGGCTCCCTCTGGAAGTGAGCTTCTGCAGGCTCTGCTACTGCTCCAGGGCCTCGGCCATGAGGGAAGGGTCAGCTCAAGGTTCTGAGACAAATCAGCCTCCATCCACGAACGCAACGAGCAAAACTCCTGGGCTGCCTGACTTGACAGCCTCACAGTCCAGCCTCTGGTAGGGAATAAGTGACGTTCTAACCTCTTTTTTGCCCTAGTCATTGTTTCTCTTCTTGGTGTGCTCAGAACCTGGGCAGCTATGAGGACCAGGCTCCCTGGGCCTGGTGGGATACCTGCCCCAGGTGTGTCTAATGATGCAGATGGCCGCCCCACCCACGCCCCGAATCGCCAGCTCCATGAGGCCACATCAGAGCCCAGTGCTTCCACAAAGAGCCCTGGAGACCCTTGTTATCTGGACAATTAGGGAAACACTGTCTGAAAGAATGTTCTAGCATTGTGTTCCCTGTGATGCCAAATTGGAGTCTATGGGGGCCAGTTTCTGCAGAGGTTTGCAGCACTTTCTAGAAGTTTTGCTCTAATCACACCCATGGGAGAAAATTACAGAGAAATTACAGAGACCAGGAGCTCAGGACTGGAACATTGCATCTGAAGGATAAGCAGCCCAGCAAAGGAGTAGAGGCTTTCCAAGGATGACTCCTAAAGAATAAAGGAAGATTAGGGAAAGCACAGGGGCTTCTCCGGGGGTTCAGATGGTCCAGCTAAGACTCCACCCACCCAATGCAGCGGCCTGGGTTTGATCCAGGGAATTAGATCCCGCATGCCCCAGTGAAGATCAAAGATCTCGTGGGCCACAACTAGGACCTGGTGCAGCCAAATAAATAAACACATTTTTTTAAAGGTAAAGGAGCAAGTTACCGCCTCTGCTTAACGCCCTGCAACAATTCCCTGATCACTGCTAGCAAGAAGGCAAGTCCTTTCAACAGCCCTCACAGTTTTGCTGCCTCTGCCCCAGCCCCTCTGACTTCCCCCTGCTGTCCTACCCTGCTGGAACTCTCCAGGCGCATTCTGACTCCAGTCTTCGCACTGGCCGTTCCTTCTACCTGGAGGCTCCTGCACTGATCCCCTCCCCGCTTCAAGACTGCTCAGACGGCATCATCCAAAAAAGACCCACCCCAACGACTGCCTTTAAAACCATCCCTGGTCCCTTGTTCAACTCCTTCATCCTGCTCTACTTCTCATTTTTACCCCAGAGGACCTTCTAACATACCATGCAATTCACTCCCTAGGTTGATTTTTTATGTCTCCCCCACCACAGGGCTTCCCAGGTGGCTCAGTGGTAAAGCCCTGCCAATGCAGGAGACATGAGTTCGACCCCTGGGTCGGGAAGATCCCCTGGAGAAGGAAATGGCAACCCACTCCAGTATTCTTGCTAGGAAAATCCCATGGACAGAGGAACCTGGTGGGCTACAGCCCATGGGGTCGCAAAGAGTCAGACATGACCTAGCGACTGAGCACGCACGCATGCCCTCACCACAATCTAAGCTCTGTGAAGGCAGAGGACCTGTTCAACACAAACACTAGAAATGTGCCTGGAACACAGTGACCACAGCAGCTGGGCTGGCTCGGCCTCCTGCTCCTCACCCAACTGTGTTTGCCAGAACAGAGAATCTTCAGTTGGGAGGAGGGCTGATGTGCAAGCAGAGGGCAGCCACCACTACTTGAGATGTTATTTGCAAGGTTCCAGAAAGAGCTTCTGCATCAAAATGCCCTCCCACCCCCACCTTAAAAGTCAGCCAGCATGCCTGAATTTGCCAGCATCATTCCCAAACCTCAGGAGAGGGCCTGCAGGGAGGAGAAAGCATGGTGAGACCTTCACATCATTAGCATCTGGGCGTGAAGCAGTATATTCGAATATCCATCACCCAAAAGGGCTTCCCTGGTAGCTCAGATGTTGAAGAATCTGCCTGCAATATGGGAGACCCAGGTTCGATTCCTGGGTCAGGAAGGTCCCCTGGAGAAAGGAACAGCTACCCACTCCAGTATTCTTGCCTGGAGAATTCCATGGACAGAGGAGCCTGGTGGGCTAGAGTCCATGGGGTTACAAAGACTTGGACATGACTGAGCAGCTAACACTTTCACTTTCAAAAGTAAACCTAGAGAGGGCCTGTCATGCCCAAGCACTGTGCTTAGAAACTCAGAACCAAGTTAAGGGGCGACTCCATCCCTACCCAAAAAGGATGCTGGGCTCTCAGCAGAAGACAGAAGTGTGTACACAGACAGCTGTGTGCTCAAAGCTGCAGGGAAGACGTGCACAGCCTTCCCTGGAAAGACAGACTGGAATGAGGAGAGCTCCCTTCTAGTCCATGTGAGACACGCTGAGGGGCCAATCTGGTGGGCCAGTGGTTAAGAATCAGAGAGGAGAGATGGCCTGGCAAAGAAAGGAGGAAGAGGGAACAGCACCTTCAAAGTCACAAAACTGTAAAAGGCACAGCACATGTAAACAGTGGAGCTGCTAAACTCCTTGGGCTGGAGCATTCCCGGCAAGGGGCAGTGAAGAGGTGGAGGGCGGGGGAGATGCTTTGTCTTGTGGGAGGGGGTAGGCGGCAGGAGTGAGGCTAGTGCAGATTTCCAGGAAAATGGCCCTTAAGGCAAGCAGTGGAGGTGCCCAAGGGAAGAGGCCGTGCTGCCAGGGGCTGTGATGCAAAGGCTCTGGGAAGTGAGAAAAGATAAGGAAAGGGTCTGGAGTGTGGGGCAGAGCTCCCAGAGAGCTGGGACAGCTGGTGGCCTCAGAAACAACCACGGATCACTGAGAGTGATGCAAGAGAGACTCAGCCAGACTCCCCCAGGTGCGAGCCAGAAGCAGGCACCTTCCAGTGGTGACAGATACTGGTTGGTCCCTCCAGGTCCTACTACAACAAAAAGTGGGGTGGAAGATGGACTGGAGAGAGGAGAGCCCCTTCCTAGTCCAGGTGAAACACACGGAGGGGCCAACATGGTGGTCCAGTGGTTAAGAATCTGCCTTGCAAGGCAGGGGTCGCAGGTTCAATCCCTGGTCGGGAACTAAGATCCCACACCCCACAGAGCAACTAAGATCCAACACAGCCAAATAAATAAATAAATCTTTTTTAAGTGAAGTTATGGCCACAGGAGATTAAAAAAACCTTAAGGAACCTCAGCCCAGGATGATGGAAGCAAGAAACGCCTAGATGACCACAGAGAGACAACCAGACCAAAGGGAGCCAGGGTTCATGGTTACAAACAACAGAAAACCACTGAGTTGGAATGCTGGTGGGCGCTCCCAGAATTTTAATGGGAGAAGTGGAGAATCAGACTTGAAAAGTGAGCAGGAACCAAAGGAAGCTGGCGGCCAGAACAAGGCCCATGGCCAAGGCCCACACAGGAGCAGTTAGGAGAGACCAGCACCAACACCTGAGTTAGCTCTGATCTGCCCCCTGGTCAGAGTCTAATCGGGTGTAGCCAAATGGGTCCCATGTCATGGGCAGTGATATTAACCTACTTTCCTATGTGTGCAGTAAGTGTAAATCTCCTGAATGTATCTGCATTAAGAAGGAGCATTACTATTAACAATAGAGAAGATATGGAAACAATGTAAATGTCCATCAGAATGGATTAAAAAAAAATGTGATATACACACACAGTGGAATACTACTTAGCCATGAAAAATGAAATAGTGTCATTTGCAGCAATATGGATGGACTTAGAAATTATCATCTTAAGTGAAATACGTCAGAGAAAGACAAATATCATCTATCACTTACAAGTGCAATCTCAAATAGGACACAAATGAATCTATCTATGAAACAGAAACAGATTAACAGACACAGAACAGATTTGTGGTTGCCAAAGGCCAGAGGGGGAGGGAGAGGGATGGATTGGGAATTTGTGGTGAGCAGATGCAAACTATTATACAGAAAATGGATAAACAACAAGGTCCTACTGTATAGCATAGGGGACTATATTCAATATCCTGTGATAAACCATAATGGAAAAGAATATGAAAAAGAATGTGTATATATGTATAACTGAATCTGCTTTTCAGCAGAAATTAACATTGTAAATCAACTGTACTTCAGAAAAATAAATCCAAACAGAAAGAAGAGGCATTAATCATATGTGTGTATATGTGCAGGGTGGGAGGAAGGGACAGACATCTCTTTTGACCTTCCCGAGTACTTCTCCAGGCTAAGCAGTACCTACCACTCTCCCCTAAATAGAGCCTCCACTCAGGCTGAGTGATCTAGTCCCTCTGCCAACCCTTGTTCCTTCTGGACATTCCCCCCACCTGCCTGTCCTGCCCCCTACCTGCCTCCCTTCTCCCGCCGCTGTCCATCTTTACAGGCTCATCTCAGGCCCAGTCTACTCAGCCCCTCTGGCCCAGAGCTCCTTGACCTCAAAATTCCTACAACACTCCCAGTCAAGTGACCCAGGAGAGATTCATCTGATACCACCTTATTTCAGTAACTCACCTCTGATAAATACACAGACTTTAAACAAGATTGAAATCATAAACACAGAAATCATCTTCCTTGTCTTTCTTCACCTTAGCTTAGAAGACATCTCCATAAATGTTAAGTGACTGATAAACCAAAACAATGAAAAAACAGAAAGAAAAAAAAAAAGAAACAGATGAAAAATGCGTTTTGTGTTAATTCTTTAAGAGCTTCCCTGGTAGTGGGGCAATAATTACTCAATTAACAATGAGGTACCTGCTGTTTTTGTTTTTCTACATATAAAGGTTTGCAATATTTACAAACCTGTCTGGAGATCCATTTAGCACTTACTTGATACTGCCTTATACTAGTAGTTACTCTCTTCTGCACATATTGATTTTAAATAAGATTGAAAATATTATACAAGTAAGAATTCTCACTCTCTATGTGTGTGGTGGGAATGAGGGTTGATTTGACCTCTTGAGCTCAATGTCATTTGCCTGGCTGTTGGGGAGGGATGGATTGGTAGTTCGGGGTTAGCAGATGCAGACAAGTATATAAAGGATAGATAAACATAAAGTCTTTACTGTACAGCACAAGGAACTATATTCAATATTCTGTGATAAACCATAATAGAAAAGAATGTCTCTATGTATAACTGAATCACTTTGTACAGCAGAAACTAACATAACATTGTAAATCAACTATACTTCAATAAAATAAATTTTAAAAAGTAAAAATTATTTGACTGATTACCTAAAAGGATAAAAAATACATTACAGGTAAGTTTGTTTTCTGTATAATCACTGCTCTAAAGAGATAGTTTCCCTTGCTAATAGTAAGACCACATATTATTGCACCTGTACAAAAAGAAAAAAGAAAATGGCTGGGGGCCTCCATGGTGCCTCAATGGTAAAGAATCCACCTGCCAGTGCAAGAGACATGGGTTCGATCCCTGATCGGGAAAGAAACTATGCCACAGAACAACTAAACCTGTGCACCACAAGTACTGCGCCTGTGCTCTCGAGCCCGGGAGCCACCACAACTGAGCCCACATGCCCTGGAGCCCAGGCTCTGCAACAAGAGAAGCCAGCACAAATAGACAGCAGTCCTCACTCTTCCCAACTAGAATCCAGCTCGAGCAGCAATGAAGACCCAGCACAGCCAAAAATAAATAAACAAACACATTTTTTAAATATATATATATTAAAAAATATGATGGCTGGAATCTAGTCAGTAATTTCCCAGAGGCATTAAAGGGATGGTCTATGAAAATAAAAACGGCCAGAGCCAAGCATCTAAACTGCTGATTCATGGAACCTGGGACTTAGAAGTCACATCAGCTCTGCCCATCAGCTAAAAGGGAGGGCTGTCCCTCAGATGGACCACTGGGTCCTTAGGAGATATCTCAATCTTAGCAGCACTAAAAGGGAAGCTTCCTGGACCCCACAAGGAAGCGCCATCACGCCACACCCTGAAAGACCCCCAACATCAGCTTAGGAAGTGAGACGGCCAACAAACCATCTGAACAATCCCTTCTGGACAGACCCAGCAGGGCAGATGGAATCAGACTGGGGTAAGGGGGCAGTTCTCAGGGCTGGAGAGAAAGGATGAAAGGGGGCACTGACAGAGCCACAGGAGAAATGATCTCTGTTTCCAGGGGCCAGGATAACCTCAGAGGGACCTCAAGGAACCCATACAAAAAAAAAAGAATCAGTGGCTGAATTGAAAATCTCATGAATTGCAGGCACACATAAGCCTCTCTGGCCCTGGCTTCTGCTCACTCAGCAACTGCCCATTTCAATTCTGAATCAAAACTCAGATGCCCAGACATGGTAGGAGATACTCAAGGAGTAACGTTAAGGATGAAAGAAAGAAATGCAGGCTCTTTAACTTGATCTATTTCCTTATCTGCTTTTCCACCTTCTTTTTTCTACTTTCAAACCATCTTCCCAGGCTTCCCAGGTGGCACTAGCAATAAAGAAACCACCTGCCAATGCAGGAGACATAAGAGACGTGGGTTCAATCCCTGGGTCAGGAAGATCCCCTGGAAAAGGGCATGGCAATCCACTGCAGTATTCTTGCCTAGAGAATCCCATGGACAGAGGAGCGTGGCGGGCTACGGTCCATGGGGTCGCAAAGAGCCTGACAGCACACACGCACATCATCTTCTCACCCTTTATTTTTTGGAAAGGTCTAACTAGTCCCAACAGGGACCCAAGAAGAATGGAAACAAACCTATTTTAACGTAAGAGGTGAGTGAGGGCAGGCAGAAGAGTGCAAGAAGGAAGGTGTGAAGTTGGCAGTGACTATCACTCCAGAACTAAGGCTGAGAGCAGGCAGAACTGGGGCAGGTATATCCCAGACCTAAGCATGGCTCTGAGGCCAAGGAGCTTGGGTTCACATCCCAGTTCTGCCTTTTTTTTTTTTTTGCCTTCACTGCACGGCACGTTCCTGACCAAGGGCTGAACCCTAGCCCCTTTAATTGGAAGAGCAGAGTCTTAGTCACCAGACTACCAGGGAAGTCCCCCTAGTTCTGCTTCTTATGGGCTGATTCACCTGGGGAAGTTTCAAAATTCCTCTCTGCCTCAGTTTCCATATTTGTAAAATGGAAAAAACAAGAGTGCTTACTTTATATTTGGGGGCAAGTTAGGAAGTATTTAGAATAGGGACTGGCACTGAATATCCACCTCTTCCTTCCTTGTTTCTTCCTCACAAATAAATACCAAAATGTTTTTCAAAAGAAGGTTCTACTGATCCACCCCAGGGCATGTGGTACTAAACAACTTCCTAGTACAGAGTAGGATTTTTAGTTTATGTGTGTGTGTGCTCAGCTGTGTCCAACTCTTTGGGACCCCATGGACTGCAGCCCACTAGGCTCCTCTGTCCAGGAGATTTCCCGGGCAAGAATACTGCAGCGGGTTGCCATGTCCTTCTTTAGGGGATCTTCCCAACTCAGGGATTGAACTCGGGTCTCTTCCATTGCAGGTGAATTCTTTACCTACTGAGCCAACAGGGAAGCCCAATAATTCATCCTTATAAATTTGTGCCCTGTCCTTGGATTCACCTTGAAATCACTGAGGCTGGCCGGCCGTCTGTGGGCCTGAAACACAAAGAAAACAACCACTCTGCTGACCAGAGTGGCTGAGTAAACCTAAATAGTAAATTTACTGATACTGCATTTTCTGCTTTTGTATTATACTTACACTCATATCATATTTTCTGGGGTTTTTCCTTAACGGTCACATTATTTTCTCAGTGAAAGATGACTATTAAGAACCATTCATCTGGGACTTCCCTGGTGGTCCAGTGGTGAAGACGCTGTACTCCCAATGCAGAGGGTCCAGATTCAGTCCTGGCCAGGGAACCAGATCCCACATGCTGCAACTGAGAGTTCCAGTGCTACATCTAAAGATCCTGCATGCCACAGGTAAGACCTGGTGAGCAAAGTAAATTTTAAACTTATTAAAAAATTTTTTAAACTTTGAAAATCCATTAGTTTATTGGGGGAGCAGGGGCTATGTGACTTAGAGTACGAGCAGGTGAGGAACTCAGGATTCCTTTGGCATCGTATGTAATGGCATACACTGACCTTTGGTATTGAATGTAACAGGGCACACTGACCTTTGGCATCATATGTAACGGAGCATACTGACCTATGCCATCAGATGTAAGGGGGCACTGTGATATTCAGGGGCAAAGAAGGCTGAGATGTGTCTTAGGAAGACACTCCCTTGGGTCCTGCCTGAATATTTAGCAGGGTCTGCTGCTCTAAGCCTCATGAACTTCTTTCAGTCAAGACTGAGTCACGCACCGGCCCTTCTGTGTTCAAGAATAGGATCGCACAAGTGACTTTCTCTTCCAAATTGTCTACATTTTGAAGGTCTTAAATCCCCCTTTCATACCTGAAGAGTTGAATGTTTCCCACTGTGTGGGAAATGAGCTGGGAGTAAAAGAAATCATCAGAATCAATATTGATTTTTATATTCAAGTACAATTTTAATGTGTACATTTGAAGACAGAAAACAGTAAAGGATAGTGCGCTGGAAATTCAAATCACGATCCAAGGTATTTCTCTGATACACAAATGTGCATCAATAAAAAGCAATGCAGATGGATCACAGGAAGGAAGTCCAGCTTCTCGAAAGACAAGTCAGACTAGCTTAGACATAAAAAGACTTTGCCAACAGGGCTCTAGGCAGAGACAGGAATACTCAACACTGGAGAAAGCAGAGTGCATGCCAATGTTAGGAATACGAGCAACTTGAGGCTCAATGTCTGCAAAGATCACCAGCCAACCAGATCTTGTGACAGATCCCATCAGCCTGTCAGGAATATGCCAAGAGATCAAGCCCTGAGCTTTTGGAGTGGAAGCACTGACTCCAGGACCCTAGACTATCAGATAACTAACCTGAAAGAAAGTGAAAGAAAGTCACTCAGTCGTGTCCAGCTCTTTGCAACCCCATGGACTGTAGGCTACCAGGATCTTCCATCCATGGGATTTTCCAGGCAAGAGTACTGGAGTGGGGTTAACTTATGTGTCTCCTTTTCCCAGGCTTCAAAGTTTAATTCTTTCTTTCTTTTGGTTTCTGCCCTCCTAAGTTTGGTCTAGTGGTTTGGGTAAGCTTCATATAGAGTGAGATTTGTGCTTTTTTGTTTGTTTGTTTCTTGTTTTTCTTCTGATGAAGGCTGAGTGAGGTAGTAATCCTGTCTGCTGATAATTGGGTTTGTATTTTTCTTTTGTTTGTTGTTTAGATGAGGCGTCCTGCACAGCATGTCACTGGTGGTTGGGTGATTCTGGGCCTTGTGTTCAAGTGGTTTCCTTTGTGTGAGTTCTCACATAGATGGCTTCATAGGAGAATTCCATCAAACATTTAGAGAAGAGCTAATATCTATCCTTCTAAAAATCTTTCATAAAATTGCAGAGGAAGGAACACTTCCAAACTCATTCTATGAGGCCACCATCATGCTGACACCAAAACCAGACGAAGACAACACAAAAAAGAAAACTACAGGCCAATATCACTGATGAACACAGATGCAAAAATCCTCAACAAAATTTTAGCAAAGAGAATTCAGCAATACATCAAAAAGCTCATACACCATGATCAAGGTGGGTTTATTCCAGGAATGCAAGGATTCTTCAATATATGCAAATCAATGTGATATACCATATTAATAACTTGAAAGATAAAAGTCATATGATCATCTCAATAGATGTAGAAAAAGCCTTTGACCAAATTCAGCCCCCATTTATGATTAAATCTCTTCAAAAACTGGGCATAGAAGGAACCTCCCTCAACATAGTAAAGGCCATATATGATAAGCCTACAGCAAACATTATTCTCAATGGTGAAAAACTGAAAGCATTCCCCCTAAGATCAGGAACAAGACAAGGGTGTCCACTTTCACCACTATTATTCAACATAGTTCTGGAAGTCCTAGCTACAGCAATCATAGAAGAAAAAGAAATAAAATGAATCCAGATTGGAAAAGAAGTAAAGCTCCCACTGTTTGCAGATGACATGATACTGTACATAGAAAACCCTAACGACAGTATCAGAAAATTACTAGAGCTAATCAGTGAATTTAGCAAAGTTGCAGGATACAAAATTAATACACAGAAATCACTTGCATTTCTATATACTAAAAATGAAAAATCAAAAACAGAAATTAAAGAATCAATCCTATTCACCACTGCAACAAAAAGAATTAAATATCTAGGAATAAACTTACCTAAGGAGACAAAAGAACTGTACACAGAGAATTATAAGACACTGGTGAAAGAAATCAAAGATGACATAAACAGATGGAGAGACAGTCCATGTTCCTGGGTAGGAAGAATCGATATTCCGAAAATGACTATACTATCAAATGCACTATACAGATTCAATGCAATCCCTATCAAATTACCAATGGCATTTTTCACAGAAGTAGTACAAAAAATTTCACGATTCATAGGGAAACACAAAAGACCCCAAATAGCCAAAGCAGTCTTCAGAAAGAAGAATGGAGCTGGAAGAATCAACCTTCCTGACCTCAGATTATACTACAAAGCCACAGTCATCAAGACAGTACGGTACTGGCACAAAAACAGAAATATAGACCAATGGAACAAGATAGAAAGCCCAGAAATAAACCTATGCACCTATGGGTACCTTATTTTTGACAAAGGAGGCAAGAATATACAATGGGGCAAAGACAGTCTCTGCAATAAATGGGGCTGGGAAAACTGGACAGCTACTTGTAAATGAATGAAATTAGAACACTTCCTAACACCATACACAAAGATAAACTCAAAATGGATTAAAGACCTAAATGTAAGGCCAGAAACTATAAAACTCTTAAAGGAAAACATAGGCAGAACACGTGATGACATAAATCAAAGCAAGATCCTCTATGACCCACCTCCTAGACTAATGGAAATAAAAACAGACGTAAACAGTGGGACCTGATTAAACTTAAAAGTTTTTGCACAGCAAAGGAAACTACAAGCAAGGTGAAAAGACAACCCTCAGAATGGGGGGAAATAGTAGCAAATGAAACAACTGACAAAGGATTAATTTCCAAAATATACAAGCAGCTCATACAACTCAATGACAGAAAAACAAAGAGCCCAATCAAAAAGTGGGAAAATGACCTAAACAGACATTTCTCCAAAGAAGACATACAGATGGCTAACAAACACATGAAAGGAAGCTCAACATGGCTCATTATTAGAGAAATACAAATCAAAACTACAATGAGATATCACCTCACACAGGTCAGAATCAGTTCAGTTCAGTTCAGTCACTCAGTCGTGTCCGACTCTTTGTGACCCCATGAATCGCAGCACACCAGGCCTTCCTGTCCATCACCAACTCCCGGAGTTCACTCAGACTCACGTCCATCGAGTCAGTGATGCCATCCAGCCATCTCATCCTCTGTCGTTCCCTTGTCCTCCTGCCCCCAATCCCTCCCAGCATCAGAGTCTTTTCCAATGAGTCAACTCTTGGCATGAGGTGGCCAAAGTACTGGAGTTTCAGCTTTAGCATCAACGGAATGCTCTTGCACTGTTGGTGGGAATGTAAATGGATACAGCCACTATGGAAGATGGTATGGAGATTCCTTTAAAAACTAGGACTAAAACCACCATATGACCCAGCAATCCCACTCCTAGGCATATACCCTGAGGAAACCAAAATTGAAAGAGACATGTATCCCATTGTTCACTGCAGCAATATTTACAATAGCTAGAACATGGAAGCAACCTAGATGTCCATCGACAGATGAATGGATAAAGAAGTTGTGGTACATATACACAACGGAATATTACTCAGCCATAAAAAGGAATACATTTGAGTCAGTTCTGATGAGGTGGATGAACCTAGAACCTATTATACAGAGTAAAGTGAGTCAGAAAGAGAAAGATAAATACCGTATTCTAA
>NW_011495024.1:3425078-3435310 GCF_000754665.1 Bison bison bison | reverse complement strand
ACAGGGGAAGGAGAGAGTGAGATGTATGGAATGAGTAACACGGAAACTTACATTACCATATGTAAAATAGATAGCCAACGGGAATTTGCTGTATGACTCAGGAAACTCAAACAGGGGCTCTGTATCAATCTAGAGGGGTGGGATGGGGAGGGAGACGGGAGGCAGGTTCAAAAGGGAGGGGATATGTGTCTACCTATGGCTGATTCATGTTGAGGTTTGACAGAAAACAACAAAATTCTTTAAAGCAATTATCCTTCAATAAAAAAATAAATTAAAAAAAAAAAAGGAAAAAAAAAAGCAATGCAATATAATGGCAAATACAACTGGGGCATCCACTAGCCAGGAGATCACAGAATGGAAATCTTGGTTTGTCCATCTGCACATGTGCAGCCCAGCTAATGACTATTAACATCCCTGGTCTTAGACATACATGGAATATTATCATAGTCGGTTTAAAAAAATAAATTTCCAGAAGGAGTAAACTAAAATATTTTACTTAAACCCATATCCTCCCTGCCAAAAGAATTTAAAGTTGCTTTAATTGTATTATAAAAGACATTTTCAAAAAAAAAAAAAAAAAGACATTTCCTTCTGTCTTATCCTTTGCAATCTCTTATACCAGAGTGTCATGAGGATCCCTGAAAAACAGAAATAAGGATTAAGAAGAAATCTATGTAAATATACCAGAGACCCAGAGGCCAGACTTCCAAAATATAATTCCTTCTTTTTTAACCTGATTTAAATAATGGAATAGATTTCAACAGTCACCCAATAAGAGAAAGTCAGTCCTGTCATCTGGGGTTCATTTCCTTATTAACAGTTAATACACAAGAACAAAGAAACCAGACAGGATAGATTCTCCCAGATTCCTTAACTCAAAAAGCTCAGCCTCTTCCCAACTCCAGGCATGTACCATTTTTCAGAGTTTAGCACTGATGGAAAAGGGCAATCTGGCAGCTCTAAAGAATTCCACTCTCTATTTATTTATCTACATAAGGGACATAGTTTGGATCCTTTATACACCAGAATACTTGAATCATACGGGTTGGAATACAAGTCATCCAGAAGTTGAGAAAGAAAAGAAAATATATATTCAAGCTAAAATGGATCCAATTTTAAGAATTGGCCCCAATTTTAGTAAAGTTTTGAACAAACAGGCTGGACTAAAATAGAATAAAGTCACAGGGCACGTGAAAAGCTTTCACTTGGAGACACTACCCCACAGCAGACTGCAGGACAGATCTTCCATCAAATTCCTTCTGGGTGGAAGACCTCTGATGCAACACAGCTTAGGAGAAAGGCTTTCTGGACCACAGCCTGCGGATTTAAAGCGGGCATGAGACATTGCACTCTAGTGGCAAGGTCACAAAAGACAAGTTCCAAACAGACTGGAGAGCTCCGTCTGCTCCTATGGAACAATCATCTCCTGGCCAAGTGGTGAACTCTTTTTTTCATTATTTTTAAGGATTTTCTTGAGGTGGGACATTTTTAAAGTCTTTATTGAATTTGTTAGAATATTGCTTCTGCTGTTTATGTTCTGGCTTTTTGGCTACCAGGCATGTGGAATCTTATAGCTGCCTGACCAGGGATCAAACCCACATCCCTTACTAGACAGCCAGGCAAGTCCCTAAGTGGGACTTAAGTAGCCTTTGTTTTACAGTTAATTATCTTCAATTTTTTTTTTTTTTCCTGAAGTAGGTTACAGATGGTAAGACAACTAGCATAAAAGTCAAACTCCTCCCAGATACAATTAGAAACATGGTTAGAAACATAAGAAACCAATGTATTAAATATCTTCCTTTGCCAAAGGCAAAGCTGCTCAGGGAAATTAGAATTGAGAATAATGTACTCCCAAATATTTGTTTCAGAGGCTATAAAAAATCCATTCCCAAAGAAAGAAACCATAAACTCCAACTGTTCACTTCTGTTTAAAAAAAGAAGAAGAAGAAGAAAAGGTTCACAGTTTAGAAATAACACATGTACACCCATGGCTGATTCATGTCAATGTATGGCAAAAACCACTACAATATTATAATTAGCCTCCAATTAAAATAAATAAATTTTAAAAAGAAATGACAGGGAAGAAGCAGGAGTATCTCAAG
The DNA here is from genome assembly GCF_000754665.1 of Bison bison bison. Taxonomy (NCBI): domain Eukaryota; kingdom Metazoa; phylum Chordata; class Mammalia; order Artiodactyla; family Bovidae; genus Bison; species Bison bison. The sequence goes on along the minus strand of NW_011495024.1, from coordinate 3,433,208 downwards.
TATAATGACAAGAGCTAGAAAAGAGTTCCATGTGATTTAATCCCAAACAAAACAAGTGCAGGAAGAGACTTCCCAGCATGGCAAGTGGACAGCAAAGGGCACTGTTCCTTCAGTGGAAAGTATTTGAAACAGGGCATTGCTTAATGTCATAAACCAAAAGGTCTGTCCCTTCTGTTGCAGGAAGAGACTATCAAATTCGGTTTTTATTCTTTCATCCCATAAATCCAACACTGTGGAAGTCTATGAAAACACATAATAATTTTCAGGATTCCAGGAGCCATGACCTTCACCATTTTCCCATGACAGTTTATAAGTCCAATGCTTCATGATAATTTATTTGAAGACACAGACCTCTGCATGAAAAAGGAAAACTATTCTAAGTACAACAATTCATGCGAAACCTAGTTCTCAGGGCACATGCTGTCCCTCCTGCCCACAGCGCTCAGGGTTCAAGGTCAACCCCAAGTCTACTTCCCTGTATATATGTAGCTGACACCCTTATCTCTTGTGCTAACTCCTCTTGCCTGAGTTGTTGCCTGAGCCAGACTAAACCATGCAACGAGTGGCTTATTTCATGCCTGTTTCATACCCATCCTGTTTTCCGATTGGTCTTCTTGGTATATAACTTCTCCCAGCTGAGAACATTGTGGGGCAATGGTTAGTTGTTAAAATTTCCCAAAGTGTTCACACATAGAACACAAAAGGTTAGCTCTTTGATCTCCAGTTACCAGCCAGCGGGCTGCACTACAGTTTGCCGACTGGGCATTTCCTTTTAGTGAGCAAGAAGATTTCAGTGGTCCTGCTGTCAGCTCAAAGTATGATAAATAAGCCTTTCATTTTCAATAACACGTCTCAGCTACAGAGTGATTTCAGGCATGGTCCTAGAAAAACGTTACACTTCTCTTCCATGCGTGGAAGAAAGAGGGACCCTTAATTTCTAGGTTGAAAGAGGGCTGCACGGCTCCACAGAAGCTGCTGTGGAAGTATGTGGTACAAGCTTAAGAGTATTTACAGTATTCAGTGGGAGACCAAATTCTAGAATTATGCAGTGTTCAACTCTGACTTACATAATTCCAAGTTCCACAGCTGAAGCCAAGGCTTGGCTTTCCTTAACAAGACAAAATGATTAAATATATAAACTAGATCTTAGATACTCTTGATACACCCTTGTCTCTTTATTGTCTCTAAAACATTGAAAAAAAATAAATACTGGCAGAAGAGGCTCACTACCTGTATGGTGTTATTTCTAACACTGTAATCTCCTAAGGGCATGCTCCAGGGGCAACCCCAGCTCACTTGCCGTCTTGACTGTATGTATATGGTTCTCTTTCTGGGTCTGTTTCTTCTTTCAGCCCCAGCCTCACAGTGGGGTCTCTCCTGCCCCCCAAAACTTCCTTTACATAATGCCCTCAGCTCGACCCCCTCAGGTGAGCCCCTGACCCACTCCACACTGCTGCTCTCCAACTAAGGAGAGCTGGACCACCACTCTGCTTCCTTTCTCCACTGCCAGCCCACTGAAACCACCTGTCCAGTCTCTGAATCCACAGGGTGGGAAAGAAGAACAAGGGCTGTGGAGTGAGACAAGTCTGAAGGGAACTCCACCTCCCCCATCCTTTCTCTAGAATTTGGGGTGGAGGGTATTTAGGAAAGTGAGAAATGTTGGTAGTATTTCCAACATTTTCATTTGCAACTAGAATCTAAAGAATGTACTTAAACCCCTCTGATTCTCAGAAGTCTCACCTACAAAACTAGGATAACATTTAACCTCACGAAGTTGTCTGAGGCTCATGCAACATAAGCCCTATGCCATGCTTAGCACGTCATAGGGATTTAGTAAAAGGCACCCGGGAAGAACTCAATACATGGCATCTGAGGTTATGTGCTACTGTTGTTTGGAAAGACAAAAACAAATGATGTGTTTCTAAAACTATAGGATGCTTGATATAAAATGAAGTCACTCTTAATTAATATGTACTGGGCACCTTCACCACTATGGTTTGATGTTTGCATTCCCTTCAATTCAGTTTGAAGTCCTAACCCCCAAAGGTGATAGTATTAGGAGGTGGAGGTGATCAAGTCATGAGGGTGGAGCCCTTATGAATGGGATTTGTTGTTGTTGTTGTTGTTGTACAGTCTCTAAGTCATGTCTGACTCTTTGCCACCCCATGGACTGCAGCATGCCAGGCTTCCCTTTCCTTCGCTATCTCCCAGAGTTTGCTCAGATTCATGTCCATTGAGTCAGGAATGTCATCTAGCCATCTCATCCTCTGCTACCTCCTTCTCCTTTTGCCTTCAATCTTTTTCAGCATCAGTCTTTTCCAGTAAATTGGCTCTTGGCATCAGGTAGCGAAAGTACTGGAGCTTCACCTTCAGCATCAGTCCTTAGGATTAGCACCCTTATAAAAGAGACTTCGGAAGTTCCCTCAGCCTGTGACAACCCAGTGAGTAGGCGCTACCTATGAATCCGGAAGCAGGTCCTCACCAGACACCACAATCTGCAGAAGCCTTGATCATGGACTCATCAGCCTCCCAAACTGTGAGAAGCAAATTTCTGTTGTTTATAACCCACCCAGTCAGGAGTGTTCTGTTATAGCAGCCGGGATGGACTAAGTCTTTTACATTTAAGAAGTGTTATCAAGAAACAGTAGGAGTGAAGAGTGACTCTTAGGAACTGGAGCTTCAAGAGCAGCCAGAGTCTTGACAGGCAAGGAATCCCTGTGGTCAAAGAGAGAATTCAGTTCTTCTGCTGAGTGAAATTAATTGTAAGGACGTCCCTGTAAGTGAGATAATTTGTGTGTGGCTTGTGTTTGTCCCGAATTATCCTCAAAAAAGGAAAAGTTACCTGTATTCCTTGCTCATAAGGAATTAATTACCTAGTAGGTCTGTGACATACAGAATACACTTTAAAAAGTGCACAGGAGCATTTAGAGATCATACAGAAGTTAAAGCACAAACTCAGTATAGCTGAGGACCCACAGAACCAGTATTAGGTGGTAACTACTTGCAATAACAAAAGAACTTTCCACGGGGTTCCTGTATGTAGCAAGCTTCCTCCTAAGTGCATTTCAGCTGTATGTTGGTTTTTTTTGTCATTCAATTCACCCTTTCAGGAATAGCCTATCTGTAAAGCCAGCTGTATTCTTCTCCATGCAAAGCCACAAAAGTGGAAGCAGAAGAATCACAGAAGGGGGTTGCCCAGCTCCCCTGTCCCACCAGCCCCTGAAAACATAGGCTCCCCCAGCTCTCCCTGCTGTTGACCAAAACTCATCGACTCTTGTCACCACCTGGAGTTCACAGATTCACCCTGCAAACATCCAGGACCCCTGCTTTCCCAGCTGCTTCTATGTCCACACCCTGCCCTGCCCCAACTCTGGTACAACACACTTCAAGTTGAACTGGTCTGCTGTGGCATGAGGAGGAGAACCGCAGAAAACCATCACAGACAAATTATCCATCTTTCAGGGAAGGCATGACAATCAGTGTTGTTCAGCAAAAGAACTGAATCATCTCTCTGGCCACTGGGATTCCCTGCCTGCCAAGACTCTGGCTGGTCTTGAAGTTCTGATTTCTAAGAGTCGCTCTGCCCCCTGTACTCCCCACTCCAAACCCCAAAGCTGATTTCTACTTCCACCTCCGGTACAAGACTGAGCACTCCCCCCAGAGCCCATGGTCCTGGTGAAGCAAGGCGATGTTTCTATATAACCCCTGACCTCAAGGCCGACATTGCTTTCTTCCCAGTCACCGAAGCCCAGCTCAGAGTCAGCCCAGACTCCCTACAGAAGCTCCCTGGGGTGGTCGCTCCATCATGTCTCTCTGAAGTGCTTTTGATCTCCCATATCCTTCATCTCTCTCCTGACTGACTGCCCAGGCAGTTCCATGTCATGAATGAATCATATACCCTCTTTTTATGTTCTGAAGTCTTAAAAGTCTCAGTTTTTCTTAGCTCCCTCCCCAGGGCACCAGCATCATAGGCTCCAACTGTAATAGGAAAGAACAAATCTGACTCCATATTAGATCTGTTTCTTTCACTTTAACCTCTGTATTCTATTGCTTTTGCTACAAGTTAAGAATGTTGCCTACAGGGCTTCCCAGGTGATGCAGTGGTAAAGAATCCACCTGCTAAGTGGGAGGTGCCAGTTTGATCTCTGGGTCAGGTAGATCCCCTGGAAATGACAATCCACTCCAGTATTCTTGCCTGGAAAATCCCATGGACAGAGGAGCCTGACAGGCTAGTCCATGGGGTCTCAAAGAATGGGATACGACTGAGCATGCACACATATCCCCACCAAGAAGGCTGCCTATAGTTTGAAATATACAGGATAACCCATTCTCAAAGCTTTGAGCTTTAAGGGTATAACACTTTTCCATTCACAGAGATTAAAAGATGCAGAACACAGAATAACATTTCTCTTGTTGAAGGTTCACAGTAACATCATGACCAGGCCCACATGGATAGCTGCAAGAACAAAGGATTACCATACCAAGATGTTTGCAACAACCAACCACACCTCTCCCTCACTTTACATTTTGCTAAAACCCTTTGGGGAGTCCAGGGCTTGGAGGGACATGAACCACCTGTGTGTTCTCCATGCACTTTCTGCAATAAACCTTTCTCTGCTCCTACTGTTTGGCCTCACCGTGCGTAGGCATGCAAACTTGCGTTCACCTTAACACTAACATCTACTCCAAAGTCACTACACATTTCTTAAAGAGCCTCCAGTCTCAGCTGTCGGATCATTTATACTCAAATTATCTTAGAGAACAGCGCAGCCTAATATAGTAGCCACTAGCCTAATGTGGCTATTTAAATTCAAATTGCTATTGCTATTGCTAAGTCACTTCAGTCATGTCCGACTCTGTGCGACCCCATAGACGGCAGCCCACCAGGCTTCCCCGTCCCTGGGATTCTCCAGGCAAGAACACTGGAGTGGGTTGCCATTTCCTTCTCCAATGCATGAAAGTGAAACGTGAAAGTGAAGTCGCTCAGTCATGTCTGACCCTCAGCGACCCCATGTACTGCAGCCTACCAGGCTCCCGTGTCCATGGGATTTTCCAGGCAAGAGTCCTGGAGTGGGGTGCCAATGCCTTCTCCGAAATTCAAATTAATTCAAGTTAAATAAAATTTTAAAATGCAGGCCTTCAGTGGCATTTGCCACATGTCAAGGACTTAATAACCACAGGAGGCTAGTGGCCACAGTACTGGACAGTTCAGATAAAGGACATTCCAATCATCACAGAGAGTCACAGAACATTGGAATAGACCCATATACTGCTGCTCTGCCATAGTCACATGGAGGGAAGAGTCCAATTTGGTTAAAGTGGGATTTATCCCAAAATGTGAAGGAAGAGAGTTTTGAACTAGGTTTTTAAATCATTATAACACTATTTTATGTCTGTATGATATTTTGCATATATCAGGATTTTTTACCTATATATTTTAAAGAACACGATTTCAAATGGAGTAACATTTTCTATGGCATAATCACACACACAAAGACACACATGAGGAAATGCAAAGCCTGAGAAGTCAGCAGAACTTCTCTCTCAAGAAAAAATGTTTCTTTGATTTGTAGGGCTTTTAAGGTTTCAAAAAGGCCAGTTAGATTCTGTCTAAAGACATTTCAACTTCCTTTTATATTCCTTAATTTGACCTTAACAACACTCTATGCTGCTTCTGGATGACACTAAAACCATTGTCAACCCAGACATGGACAGACCACATCCCAGTACACAAATCTTAATGGTCCATCTTTTCTATAAGGACTCCCTTCCCAGGAAATCAGTATTATAAAGGTGCTTCAGGACATTTTAATAAAGCAGCTGTCATTTCAGCTATATTCATATGTCAAATCAAGACCAGAGAGGGTGAGGGAAAAAACAGTACAAAATAAAAGGAAAAAAAATACATATACCAAAAACATATCTCCATTTTTAATCCATCCCCTCTCCATATTTCAATCCTTTTAGCAAAGAACCAAAGTACATTTAAAAGTCAAATCACAAACTGCACTTCACTTGAAGATCAGAGGAAACAGTCCTTTTTAACCAAAGGTACACAGAGTCTCAGCCATTCAAGCAGGTGGCATTGACTATACCTATCACAATATCCTACTTCTGTACCCAACTGTAAGTTTTCACTGTCTCTGTGGCAAGTCACCACAAACACCATCACTTAAAACAATGCAAATTTATTATCTTACAATTCTGGAGGTTGAAAGTCTAAAATGGGTTGGCAGGGCTGCATTCCCTCTCAAGACTCCAACAGAGAATCTGCTGGCTCACGGTCCCTCCATCTTCAAAGCCAGCAGTGCAGCACATTCTAATCCCTCTCTCTCCAGCTTCTGCTTCCATTATCACATCTTCTCTAACTCTGATCCTCCTGCTTCTCTCTTATGAGGAGCCTTCCAATTACACTGGACTCACCCAAATAATCCAGGATAATCTTCCTACTGTTAAATCCTTAACTTAATCACATTTGCAAGATCCCCTTGGTCTATAAGGTAATATTCACAGGTTCCATAGATTAGGACATGGATTTTTGGGTGGGGGCCATTATTCTGTCTACCATATGCTACCTAATTAAGAGCAACCTTCTAAATGATATGGATTAATTACAAATTCATTATATAGTCTCACCAACTGAAGTTTCATATCTGCATTACGTACTTGAATATCGGAGAGCATACAATGAGAATAGTTACAAAATAATGTTAATTATTTTACTAAACTATTGACAAGTCACCTTTTTATATTTCTTAATAAGACAATATGCAATTATCATTTGCAAGAACTAGTGTGGATTTCACTATACCTTTGAGGGACTTTGGTGATAAAAAATCTGAGGTTGTACATAAACTTGACATGAGATATTTTAGTTCAACTCACTTTTAGCAGCTTATTTCTTTAAAAGCATTACACTTTTTGTTATTTTTTATTAACTCATTACCTCCAAGTGACAAATCTGAACTAGGACTAGACTGAACAAATTATTTCCAACATAAATATATTCAAAAGGCATGAAACAGCATATGGAAATAAATGACTATTGTTTTCACATTTATTGGTGTGCTTGGTCGCTCAGTCATGTCCAACTCTTTGCAATCCCATGCACTGTAGCCAGCCAGGCTCCTCTGTCCCAAGGGATTCTCCAGGCAAGAACGCTGGAGTGGATTGCCATGCCCTCCCCCAGGGGATCTTCCCAACCCAGGGATTGAACCCAGGTCTCCTGCATTGCAGGTGGATTCTTTACCATCTGAGACACCAGAGAAGCCCAGCTTATATGGAAATGCATCTAAAAATTTGACAGAGCAGTGGGAGAGAGGCCCCAAAGAGAGGGGATATATGTATACATATAGTTGACTCATGTGGTTCTACAGAGACCATAACACAACATTGAAAAACAATTATGCTTCATTTTTTTTAATTTTTAAATAAAAATCTGACAAATGCCTGAGAAGAAGTTGGACTTATTTTCATATATGCCAACCAAGATGTTAACTTTCTTCATGTACATCTAAGAAAAATTAGTCTGAGATCCATTATGGAATAAAGTTTCCTATTTAAGAATGGGTTAAGTGGAATGCAGATAAAATGAGCAGAATGAACAGAGATCCCCTGAGAGGTCTGAAGTACTTAAAGGGAAGACTCAGCTGGTGAAAAGGGCACAAAACAAGAGGGTGCTTCTCCATGCGTTTGGGGCTATTTTTAACCCAAGGATGAGCAGTTCAGCTTCATAGGATCCACGTAAGTTTGGTTGGCTCAGTTCAGTTCAGTTCAGTTCAGTCGCTCAGTTGTGTTCAACTCTTTGCAACCCCATGAATTGCAGCATGCCAGGCCTCCCTGTCCATCACCAACTCCTGGAGTTCACTCAGACTCATGTCCATTGAGTCGGTGATGCCATCCAGCCATCTCATCCTCTGTCATCCCCTTCTCCTCCTGCCCCCAATCCCTCCCAGCATCAGAGTCTTTTCCAATGAGTCAACTCTTCCCATGAGGTGGCCAAAGTACTGGAGTTTCAGCTTTAGCATCAGTCCTTCCAAAGAACACCCAGGACTGATCTCCTTTAGAATGGACTGGTTGGATCTCCTTACAGTCCAAGGGACTCGCAAGAGTCTTCTCCAACACCACAGT